>NW_017618248.1:0-22629 GCF_001879475.1 Ipomoea nil | reverse complement strand
GTGTCAATGGCCTCAATAAGTCTAGGACCAAATATGGCCTTAACTCGCGGAATAAATAGCAAGAATATTTACTTATGGTTATATTATTATTGTGCCTCACGACCAATAATATACTAACAGTACTTCAAAAGAAACTAATAATAATAAATAATAATAATATAATAATTAATAT
The DNA here is from genome assembly GCF_001879475.1 of Ipomoea nil. Lineage (NCBI taxonomy): Eukaryota > Viridiplantae > Streptophyta > Magnoliopsida > Solanales > Convolvulaceae > Ipomoea > Ipomoea nil. The sequence continues at coordinate 22,457 of NW_017618248.1, read as the reverse complement.
ATAGTTGGTAAATAATAATATTCTAAAAGTAATTAAAGTGTCTAATGAATATATAGTAAGATATTAATGTAAGAGTATGTAACATAGAATAAATTGTCATAATTAATACTATAATCTAGGATTAAATTTGGAAATTGTTAGGAAAGAATAAACGACCTCTGGTGAAATTAACTCTTAAATAATTGATATATCGATTTAAATATTCTCAATATATTACAACATTTCGCATTTCGTGGCATCGGCACCGGTGTGAAAATTACTAGTAATAATCAAACACAACAACAACAACAACAACAAACAACAACAAAACAACAATAATAATAATAATAATAATAATAAGTAATAATAATAATAATAATAATAATAATGTGCAAAATGCTTAATCGAAGATCAAACTCTTGAATTAATTATTTAGGAGACAAGGCGAGTTGAAGTTTGGTAGATAATTGATTTGATATCCACAACATTTGAGTTTTATTATATATATATATATATATATATATATATATATATATATATATATAAAAATATTTATATATATTAATATATATATATATATATATATATATAAAGATGACACCCTCGCCGTGGCGATGGTTTTCAGAATATACCAATATGTTAACAATATATCTCCAATAAGTGTAAGAAACAACAACAATGAAATGCAAAATACATAAAAAATACACAACACACCCAAAAATACATCATATACCTCCTACAACTAATGGTGTATTTCCGAATCATTGTGTGGTGCTTTTAGTCATACGCTAACTGGTGTGTTGTTTGTATGCGTACCTATTTGTGTGTTTTGTTTTATGTAGTGCATTTCCTAACGTTAGATGTGTATATTTTGCTTAAGCTATTGTGTAGTATAATATATATATAATATATATATATATATATATATATATTATATATATATATGTATATACACACACACACACACACTATTTATCTATTATATACACTATAAGAGCCAATATAAAAATATTGTCGTCAATTATTAAATTGAAATGAAAGGTTCAGATTATTTAAGATTTTAATTTTTACTTGACATTTTCATAATGTATCCTTTTTTTTTTTTGAAAGCCAATACTTCGGAATTGCATTAAATCAAGAGGAGACAATGAAACGTAGGAGGTATCATCCTCCAGAGCAGTTTCGTGCAGAGACTGCATAAAATACATGTTTAGCTAGAGCATCGAGGCTACGAGTTGGTATCTCTGCGACAGAACAAACTGACATAGAGTTAATCAAACGTAACATGAATCTAAAACTCTCCAAGAATACGTACGAAACGAACTACAATCTTGAAAGGCTTGAGACGAAGAACTGGCCAATCCGAATAAATTTGATATTTAGGTAGTCGTGTCCGCTTAGGACCACGAAAGAGACTCACGTCGCGCCATGGCTTCGGCTAGGAGAGGATCAAATGGGCATGAGAAGAGGACAGTTAGCGCGATGAATGAAGGCGCCATCCATAACTGGCAAACATAAAAGCCAATAGTTGGAGCATGTTTGGGTGCCGTAGATTGACATTTTCATCCTCCATAATAAAAATTGCCACTTAGTAGACACTGTTATTGGTCGTTGGACAGTTTTGATCCTCCGTCAATGAAGCTGTTGTTGACCGTGAATTAGAAGGGCTTTTCTGTCTTTTTATGTCTTATTCTTCTAATCTTGTTTAGACCAGCACTGCTGTGACTCCTGTGAGGCGAGATGGCGAGACTTGGCGCTAAGTAGTAACCGTCGGTAGTGAGTAGCAGCGAGGTTCTTCTCCGGCGAGTTGTGGGTACGCCGGCGAGCATACGAGGCAGTAACTCCTTCCGGCGACGGACCAGTAAGGTAGATCTGGCGGTGCAGGCAACATATCCGGCGAGGTTGGGCCTTCACCGGTGGCCAGCAACATATCCGGCGGTGCCCAGTAACTCCTTCCGGCGACGGACCAGTAACGCCAGAATTATTGTACGAATGGGAAAGTAGAAATCAATATATTTTATTAGGAAGAGATATTTTTTAGGAAATGGGCGGAAAGTTAAAATTTCAGGATTTTGTTTTTATAAATAGTATAGATTGTATTACAATATTTACAATATTAGAATAGAATTTTAACGCCAGAATTATTGTACGAATGGGAAAGTAGAAATCAATATATTTTATTAGGAAGAGAGACTTTTTAGGAATTGGGCGGGAAGTTAAAATTTCAGGATTTTATTTTTATATATAGTATAGATTGTATTACACTATTTTATAATATTAGAATAGAATTGTAACGCCTGAATTATTGTACGAATGGGAAAGTAGAAATCAATATATTTTATTAGGAAGAGAGATGTATTAGGAATTGGGCGGGTAAGTTAAAATTTCAGGATTTTGTTTTTATATATAGTATAGATTGTATTACACTATTTTATAATATTAGAATAGAATTTTAACGCAGAATTATTGTACGAATGGGAAAGTAGAAATCAATATATTTTATTAGGAAGAGATATTTTTTAGGAATTGGGGCGGGAAGTTAAAATTTCAGGATTTTGTTTTTATATATAGTATAGATTGTATTACACTATTTTATAATATTAGAATAGAATTTTAACGCAGAATTATTGTACGAATGGGAAAGTAGAAATCAATATATTTTATTAGGAAGAGAGACTTTTTAGGAATTGGGCGGGAAGTTAAAATTTCAGGATTTTGTTTTTATATATAGTATAGATTGTATTACACTATTTTTATAATATTAGAATAGAATTGTAACGCATAACTATTGTACGAATGGAAAAGTAGAAATCAATATATTTTATAGGAAGAGAGACTTTTTAGGAAATGGGCAGGGAGTTAACATTTCAGGATTTTGTTTTATATATAGTATAGATTGTATTACACTATTTTATAATATTAGAATAGAATTGTAACGTAGAATTATTGTACGAATTGGAAAGTAGAAATCAATATATTTTATTAGGAATAGAGATTTTTTAGGAATTGGACGGGAAGTTAAAATTTCAGGATTTTTGTTTTTATATATAGTATAGATTGTATTACACTATTTTATAATATTAGAATAGAATTGTAGCACAGAATTATTGTACGAATGGAAAAGTAGAAATCAATATATTTAATTAGGAGAGAGATATTTTAGAAATTGGGCGGTAAGTTAAAATTTCAGGATTTTGTTTTTATATATAGTATAGATTGTATTACACTATTTTATAATATTAGAATAGAATTGTAACGCAGAATGATTGTACGAATGGAAAGTAGAAATCAATATATTTTATTAGGAAAAGAGATTTATTAGGAATTGGGCGGTAAGTTAAAATTCAGGATTTTGTTTTTATATATAGTATAGATTGTATTACACTATTTTATAATATTAGAATAGAATTGTATCACAGAATTATTGTACGAATGGGAAAGTAGAAATCAATATATTTTATTAGGAAGAGAGATATTTTAGAAATTGGGCGGGTAAGTTAAAATTTCAGGATTTTGTTTTATATATAGTATAGATTGTATTACACTATTTTATAATATTAGAATAGAATTGTAACGCAGAATGATTGTACGAATGGGAAAGTAGAAATCAATATATTTTATTAGGAAAAGAGATTTATTAGGAATTGGGCGGTAAGTTAAAATTTCAGGATTTTGTTTTTATATATAGTAATAGATTGTATTACACTATTTTATAATATTAGAATAGAATTTTAGCGCAGAATTATTGTACGAATGGGAAAGTAGAAATCAATATATTTTATTAGGAAGAGATATTTTTTAGGAATTGGGCGGGAAGTTAAAATTTCAGGATTTTGTTTTTATATATAGTATAGATTGTATTACACTATTTTATAATATTAGAATATAATTGTAGCACAGAATTATTGTACGAATGGGAAAATAGAAATCAATATATTTAATTAGGAAGAGATTTATTTTAGAAATTGGGCGGTAAGTTAAAAATTTCAGGATTTTGTTTTTGTATACAGTATAGATTGTATTACACTATTTTATAATATTAGAATAGAATTGTAACGCAGAATGATTGTACGAATGGGAAAGTAGAAATCAATATATTTTATTAGGAAAAGAGATTTATTAGGAATTGGGCTGTAAGTTAAAATTTCAGGATTTTGTTTTTATATATAGTATAGATTGTATTACACTATTTTATAATATTAGAATAGAATTTTAACGCAGAATTATTGTACGAATGGGAAAGTAGAATCAATATATTTTATTAGGAAGAGATATTTTTTAGGAATTGGGCGGGAAGTTAAAATTTCAGGACTTTGTTTTTATATATAGTATAGATTGTATTACACTATTTTATAATATTAGAATAGAATTGTAACGCAGAATTATTGTACGAATGGGAAAGTAGAAATCAATATATTTTATTAGGATGAGAGATTTATTAGGAATTGGGCGGGAAGTTAAAATTTCAGGACTTTGTTTTTATATATAGTATAGATTGTATTACACTATTTTATAATATTAGAATAGAATTTTAACGCAGAATTATTGTACGAATGGGAAAGTAGAAATCAATATATTTTATTAGGAAGAGAGACTTTTTAGGAATTGGGCGGGAAGTTAAAATTTCAGGATTTTGTTTTTATATATAGTATAGATTGTATTACACTATTTTATAATATTATAATAGAATTGTAACGCATAACTACTGTACGAATGGAAAAGTAGAAATCAATATATTTTATTAGGAAGAGAGACTTTTTAGGAAATGGGCAGGGAGTTAACATTTCAGGATTTTGTTTTTATATATAGTATAGATTGTATTACACTATTTTATAATATTAGAATAGAATTGTAACGCAGAATTATTGTACGAATGGGAAAGTAGAAATCAATATATTTTATTAGAAGAGAGATTTTTTAGGAATTGGACGGGAAGTTAAAATTTCAGGATTTTGTTTTTATATATAGTATAGATTGTATTACACTATTTTATAATATTAGAATAGAATTGTAGCACAGAATTATTGTACGAATGGGAAAGTAGAAATCAATATATTTAATTAGGAAGAGAGATATTTTAGAAATTGGGCGGTAAGTTAAAATTTCAGGATTTTGTTTTTATATATAGTATAGATTGTATTACACTATTTTATAATATTAGAATAGAATTGTAACGCAGAATGAATGTACGAATGGGAAAGTAGAAATCAATATATTTTATTAGGAAAGAGATTTATTAGGAATTGGGCGGTAAGTTAAATTTCAGGATTTTGTTTTTATATATAGTATAGATTGTATTACACTATTTTATAATATTAGAATAGAATTGTAGCACAGAATTATTGTACGAATGGGAAAGTAGAAATCAATATATTTAATTAGGAAGAGAGATATTTTAGAAATTGGGCGGTAAGTTAAAATTTCAGGATTTTGTTTTTATATATAGTATAGATTGTATTACACTATTTTATAATATTAGAATAGTATTGTAACGCAGAATGATTGTACGAATGAGAAAGTAGAAATCAATATATTTTATTAGGAAAAGAGATTTATTAGGAATTGGGCGGTAAGTTAAAATTTCAGGATTTTGTTTTTATATATAGTATAGATTGTATTACACTATTTTATAATATTAGAATAGAATTTTAACGCAGAATTATTGTACGAATGGGAAAGTAGAAATCAATATATTTTATTAGGATGAGAGATTTATTAGGAATTGGGCGGGAAGTTAAAATTTCAGGACTTTGTTTTTATATATAGTATAGATTGTATTACACTATTTTATAATATTAGAATAGAATTTTAACGCAGAATTATTGTACGAATGGGAAAGTAGAAATCAATATATTTTATTAGGAAGAGATATTTTTTAGGAATTGGGCGGAAAGTTAAAATTTCAGGATTTTGTTTTTATATATAGTATAAATTGTATTACAATATTTTATAATATTAGAATAGAATTTTAACGCAGAATTATTGTACGAATGGGAAAGTAGAAATCAATATATTTTATTAGGAAGAGAGACTTTTTAGGAATTGGGCGGGAAGTTAAAATTTCAGGATTTTGTTTTTATATATAGTATAGATTGTATTACACTATTTTATAATATTAGAATAGAATTGTAAAGCATAACTATTGTACGAATGGAAAAGTAGAAATCAATATATTTTACTAGGAAGAGAGACTTTTTAGGAATTGGGCAGGGAGTTAACATTTCAGGATTTTGTTTTTATATATAGTATAGATTGTATTACACTATTTTATAATATTAGAATAGAATTGTAACGCAGAATTATTGTACGAATAGGAAAGTAGAAATCAATATATTTTATTAGGAAGAGAGATTTTTTAGGAATTGGACGGGAAGTTAAAATTTCAGGATTTGTTTTTATATATTGTATAGATTGTATTACACTATTTTATAATATTAGAATAGAATTGTAGCACAGAATTATTGTACGAATGGAAAAGTAGAAATCAATATATTTAATTAGGAAGAGAGATATTTTAGAAATTGGGCGGTAAGATAAAATTTCAGGATTTTGTTTTTATATATAGTATAGATTGTATTACACTATTTTATAATATTAGAATAGAATTGTAACGCAGAATGATTGTACGAATGGGAAAGTATAAATCAATATATTTTATTAGGAAAAGAGATTTATTAGGAATTGGGCGGTAAGTTAAAATTTCAGGATTTTGTTTTTATATATAGTATAGATTGTAATACACTATTTTATAATATTAGAATAGAATTTTAACGCAGAATTATTGTACGAATGGGAAAGTAGAAATCAATATATTTTATTAGGAAGAGATATTTTTTAGGAATTGGGCGGGAAGTTAAAATTTCAGGATTTTGTTTTTATATATAGTGTAGATTGTATTACACTATTTTATAATATTAGAATAGAATTTTAACGCAGAATTATTGTACGAATGGGAAAGTAGAAATCAATATATTTTATTAGGAAGAGATATTTTTTAGGAATTGGACGGGAAGTTAAAATTTCAAGATTTTGTTTTTATATATAGTATAGATTGTATTACACTATTTTATAATATTAGAATAGAATTGTAACGCAGAATTATTGTACGAATGGAAAAGTAGAAATCAATATAATTTATTAGGAAGCGAGACTTTTTAGGAATTGGGCAGGGAGTTAACATTTCAGGATTTTGTTTTTATATATAGTTTAGATTGTATTACACTATTTTATAATATTAGAATGGAATTTTAACGCAAATTATTATACGAATGGGAAAGTAGAAATCAATATATTTTATTAGGAAGAGAGATTTATTAGGAATTGGGCGGGAAGTTAAAATTTCAGGATTTTGTTTTTATATATACTATAGATTGTATTACACTATTTTATAATATAAGAATAGAATTTTAACGCAGAATTATTGTACGAATGGGAAAGTAGAAATCAATATATTTTATTAGGAAGAGAGATTTTTTAGAAATTGGGCGGGAAGTTAAAATTTCAGGATTTTGTTTTTATATATAGTATAGATTGTATTACACTATTTTATAATATAAGAATAGAATTTTAACGCAGAATTATTGTACGAATGGGAAAGTAGAAATCAATATATTTTATTAGGAAGAGAGATTTTTTAGAAATTGGGCGGGAAGTTAAAATTTCAGGATTTTGTTTTTATATATAGTATAGATTGTATTACACTATTTTACAATATTAGAATAGAATTTTAATGCAGAATTATTGTACGAATGGGAACGTAGAAATCAATATATTTTATTAGGAAGAGAGATTTTTTAGAAATTGGGCGGGAAGTTAAAATTTTAGGATTTTGTTTTTATATATAGTATAGATTGTATTACACTATTTTATAATATTAGAATAGAATTGTAACGCTGAATTATTGTACGAATGGGAAAGTAGAAATCAATATATTTTATTAGGAAGAGAGATTTATTAGGAATTGGGCGGTAAGTTAAAATTTTAGGATTTTGTTTTTATATATAGTATAGATTGTATTACACTATTTTATAATATTTGAATAGAATGTTAACGCAGAATTATTGTACGAATGCGAAAGTAGAAATCAATATATTTTATTAGGAAGAGATATTTTTTAGGAATTGGGCGGGAAGTTAAAATTTCAGGATTTTGTTTTTATATATAGTATAGATTGTATTACACTATTTTATAATATTAGAATAGAATTGTAGCACAGAATTATTGTACGAATGGGAAAGTAGAAATCAATATATTTAATTAGGAAGGGAGATATTTTTGAAATTGGGCGGTAAGTTAAAATTTCAGGATTTTGTTTTTATATATAGTATAGATTGTATTACAATATTTTGTAATATTAGAATAGAACTGTAACGCAGAATGATTGTACGAATAGGAAAGTAGAAATCAATATATTTTATTAGGAAGAGAGATTTATTAGGAATTGGGCGAGAATTAAAATTTCAGGATTTTGTTTTTATATATAGTATAGATTGTATTACACTATTTTATAATATGAGAATAGAATTTTAACGCAGAATTATTGTACGAATGGGAAAGTAGAAATCAATATATTTTATTAGGAAGAGATATTTTTTAGGAATTGGGCGGGAAGTTAAAATTTCAGGATTTTGTTATTATATATAGTATAGATTGTATTACACTATTTTATAATATTAGAATTGAATTGTAACGCAGAATTATTGTACGAATGGAAAGTTGAAATCAATATATTTTATTAGGATGAGAGATTTATTAGGAATTGGGCGGGAAGTTAAAATTTCAGGAGTTTGTTTTTATATATAGTATAGATTGTATTACACTATTTTATAATATTAGAATAGAATTTTAACGCAGAATTATTGTACGAATGGGAAAGTAGAAATCAATATATTTTATTAGGAAGAGATATTTTTTAGGAATTGGACGGGAAGTTAAAATTTCAAGATTTTGTTTTTATATATAGTATAGATTGTATTACACTATTTTATAATATTAGAATAGAATTGTAACGCATAACTATTGTACGAATGGAAAAGTAGAAATCAATATATTTTATTAGGAAGCGAGACTTTTTAGGAATTGGGCAGGGAGTTAACATTTCAGGATTTTGTTTTTATATATACTTTAGATTGTATTACACTATTTTATAATATTAGAATGGAATTTTAACGCAAATTATTATACGAATGGGAAAGTAGAAATCAATATATTTTATTAGGAAGAGAGATTTATTAGGAATTGGGCGGGAAGTTAAAATTTCAGGATTTTGTTTTTATATATACTATAGATTGTATTACACTATTTTATAATATAAGAATAGAATTTTAACGCAGAATTATTGTACGAATGGGAAAGTAGAAATCAATATATTTTATTAGGAAGAGAGATTTTTTAGAAATTGGGCGGGAAGTTAAAATTTCAGGATTTTGTTTTTATATATAGTATAGATTGTATTACACTATTTTATAATATAAGAATAGAATTTTAACGCAGAATTATTGTACGAATGGGAAAGTAGAAATCAATATATTTTATTAGGAAGAGAGATTTTTTAGAAATTGGGCGGGAAGTTAAAATTTCAGGATTTTGTTTTTATATATAGTATAGATTGTATTACACTATTTTATAATATAAGAATAGAATTTTAACGCAGAATTATTGTACGAATGGGAAAGTAGAAATCAATATATTTTATTAGGAAGAGAGATTTTTTAGAAATTGGGCGGGAAGTTAAAATTTCAGGATTTTGTTTTTATATATAGTGTAGATTGTATTACACTATTTTATAATATTAGAATAGAATTTTAACGCAGAATTATTGTACGAATGGGAAAGTAGAAATCAATATATTTTATTAGGAAGAGATATTTTTTAGGAATTGGACGGGAAGTTAAAATTTCAAGATTTTGTTTTTATATATAGTATAGATTGTATTACACTATTTTATAATATTAGAATAGAATTGTAACGCAGAATTATTGTACGAATGGAAAAGTAGAAATCAATATAATTTATTAGGAAGCGAGACTTTTTAGGAATTGGGCAGGGAGTTAACATTTCAGGATTTTGTTTTTATATATAGTTTAGATTGTATTACACTATTTTATAATATTAGAATGGAATTTTAACGCAAATTATTATACGAATGGGAAAGTAGAAATCAATATATTTTATTAGGAAGAGAGATTTATTAGGAATTGGGCGGGAAGTTAAAATTTCAGGATTTTGTTTTTATATATACTATAGATTGTATTACACTATTTTATAATATAAGAATAGAATTTTAACGCAGAATTATTGTACGAATGGGAAAGTAGAAATCAATATATTTTATTAGGAAGAGAGATTTTTTAGAAATTGGGCGGGAAGTTAAAATTTCAGGATTTTGTTTTTATATATAGTATAGATTGTATTACACTATTTTATAATATAAGAATAGAATTTTAACGCAGAATTATTGTACGAATGGGAAAGTAGAAATCAATATATTTTATTAGGAAGAGAGATTTTTTAGAAATTGGGCGGGAAGTTAAAATTTCAGGATTTTGTTTTTATATATAGTATAGATTGTATTACACTATTTTACAATATTAGAATAGAATTTTAATGCAGAATTATTGTACGAATGGGAACGTAGAAATCAATATATTTTATTAGGAAGAGAGATTTTTTAGAAATTGGGCGGGAAGTTAAAATTTTAGGATTTTGTTTTTATATATAGTATAGATTGTATTACACTATTTTATAATATTAGAATAGAATTGTAACGCTGAATTATTGTACGAATGGGAAAGTAGAAATCAATATATTTTATTAGGAAGAGAGATTTATTAGGAATTGGGCGAGAATTAAAATTTCAGGATTTTGTTTTTATATATAGTATAGATTGTATTACACTATTTTATAATATGAGAATAGAATTTTAACGCAGAATTATTGTACGAATGGGAAAGTAGAAATCAATATATTTTATTAGGAAGAGATATTTTTTAGGAATTGGGCGGGAAGTTAAAATTTCAGGATTTTGTTATTATATATAGTATAGATTGTATTACACTATTTTATAATATTAGAATTGAATTGTAACGCAGAATTATTGTACGAATGGAAAGTTGAAATCAATATATTTTATTAGGATGAGAGATTTATTAGGAATTGGGCGGGAAGTTAAAATTTCAGGAGTTTGTTTTTATATATAGTATAGATTGTATTACACTATTTTATAATATTAGAATAGAATTTTAACGCAGAATTATTGTACGAATGGGAAAGTAGAAATCAATATATTTTATTAGGAAGAGATATTTTTTAGGAATTGGACGGGAAGTTAAAATTTCAAGATTTTGTTTTTATATATAGTATAGATTGTATTACACTATTTTATAATATTAGAATAGAATTGTAACGCATAACTATTGTACGAATGGAAAAGTAGAAATCAATATATTTTATTAGGAAGCGAGACTTTTTAGGAATTGGGCAGGGAGTTAACATTTCAGGATTTTGTTTTTATATATACTTTAGATTGTATTACACTATTTTATAATATTAGAATGGAATTTTAACGCAAATTATTATACGAATGGGAAAGTAGAAATCAATATATTTTATTAGGAAGAGAGATTTATTAGGAATTGGGCGGGAAGTTAAAATTTCAGGATTTTGTTTTTATATATACTATAGATTGTATTACACTATTTTATAATATAAGAATAGAATTTTAACGCAGAATTATTGTACGAATGGGAAAGTAGAAATCAATATATTTTATTAGGAAGAGAGATTTTTTAGAAATTGGGCGGGAAGTTAAAATTTCAGGATTTTGTTTTTATATATAGTATAGATTGTATTACACTATTTTATAATATAAGAATAGAATTTTAACGCAGAATTATTGTACGAATGGGAAAGTAGAAATCAATATATTTTATTAGGAAGAGAGATTTTTTAGAAATTGGGCGGGAAGTTAAAATTTCAGGATTTTGTTTTTATATATAGTATAGATTGTATTACACTATTTTACAATATTAGAATAGAATTTTAATGCAGAATTATTGTACGAATGGGAACGTAGAAATCAATATATTTTATTAGGAAGAGAGATTTTTTAGAAATTGGGCGGGAAGTTAAAATTTTAGGATTTTGTTTTTATATATAGTATAGATTGTATTACACTATTTTATAATATTAGAATAGAATTGTAACGCTGAATTATTGTGCGAATGGGAAAGTAGAAATCAATATATTTTATTAGGAAGAGAGATTTATTAGGAATTGGGCGGTAAGTTAAAATTTTAGGATTTTGTTTTTATATATAGTATAGATTGTATTACACTATTTTATAATATTTGAATAGAATGTTAACGCAGAATTATTGTACGAATGGGAAAGTAGAAATCAATATATTTTATTAGGAAGAGATATTTTTTAGGAATTGGGCGGGAAGTTAAAATTTCAGGATTTTGTTTTTATATATAGTATAGATTGTATTACACTATTTTATAATATTAGAATAGAATTGTAGCACAGAATTATTGTACGAATGGGAAAGTAGAAATCAATATATTTAATTAGGAAGGGAGATATTTTAGAAATTGGGCGGTAAGTTAAAATTTCAGGATTTTGTTTTTATATATAGTATAGATTGTATTACAATATTTTATAATATTAGAATAGAACTGTAACGCAGAATGATTGTACGAATGGGAAAGTAGAAATCAATATATTTTATTAGGAAGAGAGATTTATTAGGAATTGGGCGAGAATTAAAATTTCAGGATTTTGTTTTTATATATAGTATAGATTGTATTACACTATTTTATAATATTAGAATAGAATTGTAACGCTGAATTATTGTACGAATGGGAAAGTAGAAATCAATATATTTTATTAGGAAGAGAGATTTTTTAGAAATTGGGCGGGAAGTTAAAATTTCAGGATTTTGTTTTTATATATAGTACAGATTTTATTACACTATTTTATAATATTGGAATAGAATTGTAACGCAGAATATATGTACGAATGGGAAAGTAGAAATCAATATATTTAATAAGGAAGAGAGATATTTTAGAAATTGGGCGGTAAGTTAAAATTTCAGGATTTTGTTTTTATATATAGTATAGATTGTATTACACTATTTTATAATATTAGAATAGAATTGTAACGCAGAATGATTGTACGAATGGGATAGTAGAAATCAATATATTTTATTAGGAAAAGAGATTTATTAGGAATTGGGCGGTAAGTTAAAATTTCAGGATTTTGTTTTTATATATAGTATAGATTGTATTACACTATTTTATAATATTAGAATAGAATTTTAACGTAGAATTATTGTACGAATGGGAAAGTAGAAATCAATATATTTTATTAGGAAGAGATATTTTTTAGGAATTGGCGGGAAGTTAAAATTTCAGGATTTTGTTTTTATATATAGTATAGATTGTATTACACTATTTTATAATATTAGAATAGAATTGTAACGCAGAATTATTGTACGAATGGGAAAGTAGAAATCAATATATTTTATTAGGAAGAGAGATTTTTTAGAAATTGGGCGGGAAGTTAAAATTTCAGGATTTTGTTTTTATATATAGTATAGATTGTATTACACTATTTTATAATATTAGAATATAATTGTAACGAAGAATATATGTACGAATGGGAAAGTAGAAATAAATATATTTTATTAGGAAGAGAGATTTATTAGGAATTGGGCGGGAAGTTAAAATTTTATGATTTTGTTTTTATATATAGTATAGATTGTATTACACTATTTTATAATATGAGAATAGAATTTTAACGCAGAATTATTGTACGAATGGTAAAGTAGAAATCAATATATTTTGTTAGGAAGAGATATTTTTTAGAAATTGGGCGGGAAGTTAAAATTTCAGGATTTTGTTATTATATATAGTATAGATTGTATTACACTATTTTATAATATTAGAATAGAATTGTAACGCAGAATTATTGTACGAATGGGAAAGTATAAATCAATATATTTTATTAGGATGAGAGATTTATTAGGAATTGGGCGGGAAGTTAAAATTTCAGGACTTTGTATTTATATATAGTATAGATTGTATTACACTATTTTATAATATTAGAATAGAATTGTAACGCAGAATGATTGTACGAATGGGAAAGTAGAAATCGATATATTTTATTAGGAAAAGAGATTTATTAGGAATTGGGCTGTAAGTTAAAATTTCAGGATTTTGTTTTTGTATATAGTATAGATTGTATTACAATATTTTATAATATTAGAATAGAATTTTAACGCAGAATTATTGTACGAATGGGAAAGTAGAAATCAATATATTTTATTAGGAAGAGATATTTTTTAGGAATTGGGCGGAAAGTTAAAATTTCAGGACTTTGTTTTTATATATAGTATAGATTGTAATACACTATTTTATAATATTAGAATAGAATTGTAACGCAGAATTATTGTACGAATGGGAAAGTAGAAATCAATATATTTTATTAGGATGAGAGATTTATTAGGAATTGCGCGGGAAGTTAAAATTTCAGGACTTTGTTTTTATAAATAGTATAGATTGTATTACACTATTTTATAATATTAGAATAGAATTTTAACGCAGAATTATTGTACGAATGGGAAAGTAGAAATCAATATATTTTATTAGGAAGAGAGACTTTTTAGGAATTGGGCGGGAAGTTAAAATTTCAGGATTTTTTTTTTATATATAGTATAGATTGTATTACACTATTTTATAATATTAGAATAGAATTGTAACGCATAACTATTGTACGAATGGAAAAGTAGAAATCAATATATTTTATTAGGAATAGAGACTTTTTAGGAAATGGGCAGAGAGTTAACATTTCAGGATTTTGTTTTTATATATAGTATAGATTGTATTACACTATTTTATAATATTAGAATAGAATTGTAACACAGAATTATTGTACGAATGGGAAAGTAGAAATCAATATATTTTATTAGGAAGAGAGATTTTTTAGGAATTGGACGGGAAGTTAAAATTTCAGGATTTTGTTTTTATATATAGTATAGATTGTATTACACTATTTTATAATATTAGAATAGAATTGTAGCACAGAATTATTGTACGAATGGGAAAGTAGAAATCAATATATTTAATTAGGAAGAGAGATATTTTAGAAATTGGGCGGTAAGTTAAAATTTCAGGATTTTGTTTTTATATATAGTATAGATTGTATTAAACTATTTTATAATATTAGAATAGAATTGTAACGCAGAATGATTGTACGAATGGGAAAGTAGAAATCAATATATTTTATTAGGAAAAGAGATTTATTACGAATTGGGCGGTAAGTTAAAATTTCAGGATTTTGTTTTTATATATAGTATAGATTGTATTACACTATTTTATAATATTAGAATAGAATTGTAGCACAGAATTATTGTACGAATGGGAAAGTAGAAATCAATATATTTAATTAGGAAGAGAGATATTTTAGAAATTGGGCGGTAAGTTAAAATTTCAGGATTTTGTTTTTATATATAGTATAGATTGTATTACACTATTTTATAATATTAGAATAGAATTGTAACGCAGAATGATTGTACGAATGGGAAAGTAGAAATCAATATATTTTATTAGGAAGAGAGATTTATTAGGAATTGGGCGGGAAGTTAAAATTTCAGGACTTTGTTTTTATATATAGTATAGATTGTATTACACTATTTTATAATATTAGAATAGAATTTTAACGCAGAATTATTGTACGAATGGGAAAGTAGAAATCAATATATTTTATTAGGAAGAGAGACTTTTTAGGAATTGGGCGGGAAGTTAAAATTTCAGGATTTTGTTTTTATATATAGTATAGATTGTATTACACTATTTTATAATATTAGAATAGAATTGTAACGCATAACTATTGTACGAATGGAAAAGTAGAAATCAATATATTTTATTAGGAAGAGAGACTTTTTAGGAAATGGCAGAGAGTTAACATTTCAGGATTTTGTTTTTATATATAGTATAGATTGTATTACACTATTTTATAATATTAGAATAGAATTGTAACGCAGAATTATTGTACGAATGGGAAAGTAGAAATCAATATATTTTATTAGGAAGAGAGATTTTTTAGGAATTGGACGGGAAGTTAAAATTTCAGGATTTTGTTTTTATATATAGTATAGATTGTATTACACTATTTTATAATATTAGAATAGAATTGTAGCACAGAATTATTGTACGAATGGGAAAGTAGAAATCAATATATTTAATTAGGAAGAGAGATATTTTAGAAATTGGGCGTAAGTTAAAATTTCAGGATTTTGTTTTTATATATAGTATAGATTGTATTACACTATTTTATAATATTAGAATACAATTGTAACGCAGAATGATTGTACGAATGGGAAAGTAGAAATCAATATATTTTATTAGGAAAAGAGATTTATTAGGAATTGGGCGGTAAGTTAAAATTTCAGGATTTTGTTTTTTATATATAGTATAGATTGTATTACACTATTTTATAATAATTAGAATAGAATTGTAGCACAGAATTATTGTACGAATGGGAAAGTAGAAATCAATATATTTAATTAGGAAGAGAGATATTTTAGAAATTGGGCGGTAAGTTAAAATTTCAGGATTTTGTTTTTATATATAGTATAGATTGTATTACACTATTTTATAATTTTAGAATAGAATTGTAACGCAGAATGATTGTACGAATGGGAAAGTAGAAATCAATATATTTTATTAGGAAAAGAGATTTATTAGGAATTGGGCGGTAAGTTAAAATTTCAGGATTTTGTTTTTATATATAGTATAGATTGTATTACACTATTTTATAATATTAGAATAGAATTTTAACGCAGAATTATTGTACAAATGGGAAAGTAGAAATCAATATATTTTATTAGGAAGAGATATTTTTTAGGAATTGGGCGGGAAGTTAAAATTTCAGGATTTTGTTTTTATATATAGTGAAGATTGTATTACACTATTTTATAATATTAGAATAGAATTGTAACGCAGAATTATTGTACGAATGGGAAAGTAGAAATCAATATATTTTATTAGGAAGAGAGATTTTTTTAGAAATTGGGCGGGAAATTAAAATTTCAGGATTTTGTTTTTATATATAGTATAGATTGTATTACACTATTTTATAATATTTGAATAGAATTGTAACGCAGAATATATGTACGAATGGGAAAGTAGAAATAAATATATTTTATTAGGAAGAGAGATTTATTAGGAATTGGGCGGGAAGTTAAAATTTCATGATTTTGTTTTTATATATAGTATAGATTGTATTACACTATTTTATAATATGAGAATAGAATTTTAACGCAGAATTATTGTACGAATGGGAAAGTAGAAATCAATATATCTTATTAGGAAGAGATATTTTTTAGGAATTGGGCGGGAAGTTAAAATTTCAGGATTTTTTATTATATATAGTATAGATAGTATAGATTGTATTACACTATTTTATAATATTAGAATAGAATTGTAACGCAGAATTATTGTACGAATGGAAAGTAGAAGTCAATATATTTTATTAGGATGAGAGATTTATTAGGAATTGGGCGGGAAGTTAAAATTTCAGGACTTTGTTTTTATATATAGTATAGATTGTATTACACTATTTTATAATATTAGAATAGAATTTTAACGCAGAATTATTGTACGAATGGGAAAGTAGAAATCAATATATTTTATTAGGAAGAGATATTTTTAGGAATTGGGCGAAAGTTAAAATTTCAGGATTTTGTTTTTATATATAGTATAGATTGTATTACACTATTTTATAATATTAGAATAAAATTTTAACGCAGAATTATTGTACGAATGGGAAAGTAGAAATCAATATATTTTATTAGGAAGAGAGACTTTTTAAGAATTGGGCGGGAAGTTAAAATTTCAGGATTTTGTTTTTATATATAGTATAGATTGTATTACACTATTTTATAATATTAGAATAGAATTGTAACGCATAACTATTGTACGAATGGAAAAGTAGAAATCAATATATTTTATTAGGAAGAGAGATATTTTAGAAATTGGGCGGTAAGATAAAATTTCAGGATTTTGTTTTTATATATAGTATAGATTGTATTACACTATTTTATAATATTAGAATAGAATTGTAACGCAGAATGATTGTACGAATGGGAAAGTAGAAATCAATATATTTTATTAGGAAAAGAGATTTATTAGGAATTGGGCGGTAAGTTAAAATTTCAGGATTTTGTTTTATATATAGTATAGATTGTATTACACTATTTTATAATATTAGAATAGAATTTTTAACGCAGAATTATTGTACGAATGGGAAAGTAGAAATCAATATATTTTATTAGGAAGAGATATTTTTTAGGAATTGGGCGGGAAGTTAAAATTTCAGGATTTTGTTTTTATATATAGTGTAGATTGTATTACACTATTTTATAATATTAGAATTGAATTGTAACGCAGAATTATTGTACGAATTGGAAAGTAGAAATCAATATATTTTATTAGGAAGAGAGTTTTTTAGAAATTGGGCGGAAAGTTAAAATTTCAGGATTTTGTTTTTATATATAGTATAGATTGTATTACACTATTTTATAATATTAGAATAGAATTGTAACGCAGAATATATGTACGAAAGGGAAAGTAGAAATAAATATATTTTATTAGGAAGATAGATTTATTAGGATTTGGGCGAAAAGTTAAAATTTCATGAATTTGTTTTTATATATAGTATAGATTGTATTACACTATTTTATAATATGAGAATAGAATTTTAACGCAGATTTATTGTACGAATGGGAAAGTAGAAATCAATATATTTTATTAGGAAGAGATATTTTTAAGGAATTGGGCGGGAAGTTAAAATTTCAGGATTTTGTTATTATATATAGTATAGATTGTATTACACTATTTTATAATATTAGAATAGAATTGTAACGCAGAATTATTGTACGAATGGAAAGTTGAAATCAATATATTTTATTAGGATGAGAGATTTATTAGGAATTGGGCGGGAAGTTAAAATTTCAGGACTTTGTTTTAATATATAGTATAGATTGTATTACACTATTTTATAATATTAGAATAGAATTTTAACGCAGAATTATTGTACGAATGAGAAAGTAGAAATCAATATATTTTATTAGGAAGAGATATTTTTTAGGAATTGGGCGGGAAGTTAAAATTTCAGGATTTTGTTTTATATATATAGTGTAGATTGTATTACACTATTTATAATATTAGAATAGAATTGTAACGCATAACTAATTGTACGAATGGAAAAGTAGAAATCAATATATTTATTAGGAAGCGAGACTTTTTAGGAATTGGGCGGGAAGTTAAATTTCAGGATTTTGTTTTTATATATAGTATTAGATTGTATTACACTATTTTATAATATTAGAATAGAATTTTAACGCAAATTATTATACGAATGGGAAAGTAGAAATCAATATATTTATTAGGAAGAGAGATTTTTAGGAATTGGGCGGAAAGTTAAAATTTCAGGATTTTGTTTTTTATATATATATAATTGTATTACACTATTTATAATATAAGATAGAATTTTAACGCAGAATTATTGTACGAATGGAAAATAGAAATCAATATATTTATTAGGAAGAGAGATTTTTTAGAAATTGGCGGGAAGTTAAAATTTCAGGATTTTGTTTTTATATATAGTATAGATTGTATTACACTATTTTATAATATAGAATAGAATTTTAACGCAGAATTATTGTACGAATGGGAAAGTAGAAATCAATATATTTATTAGGAAGAGAGATTTTTTTAGAAATTGGGCGGGAAGTTAAAATTTCAGGATTTTGTTTTTATATATAGTATAGATTGTATTACACTATTTTATAATATTAGAATAGAATTTTAATGCAGAATTATTGTACGAATAAAGTAGAAATCAATATATTTTATTAGGAAGAGAGATTTTAGAATTGGGCGGTAAGTTAAAATTTCAGGATTTGTTTTTATATATAGTATAGATTGTATTACACTATTTTATAATATTAGAATAGAATTTAACGCAGAATTATTGTACGAATGGGAAAGTAGAAATCAATATATTTTAGGAAAAGAGATTTTTAGGAATTGGGCGGTAAGTTAAAATTTCAGAATTTTGTTTTATATATAGTATAGATTGTATTACACTATTTTATAATATTAGAATAGAATTTTAACGCAGAATTATTGTACGAATGGAAAGTAGAAATCAATATATTTATTAGGAAGAGATATTTTTTAGGAATTGGGCGGAAGTTAAAATTTCAGGATTTTGTTTTTATATATAGTATAGATAGATTGTATTACACTATTTTATAATATTAGAATAGAATTTTAACGCAGAATTATTGTACGAATGGGAAAGTAGAAATCAATATATTTTATTAGGAAGAGAGATTTTTTAGGAATTGGGCGGAAGTTAAAATTTCAGGATTTTGTTTTTATATATAGTATAGATTGTATTACACTATTTATAATATTAGAATAGAATTTAACGCAGAATTATTGTACGAATGGAAAGTAGAAATCAATATATTTTATTAGGAAGAGAGATTTTTTAGGAATTGGGGGGAAGTTAAAATTTCAGGATTTTGTTTTATATATATAGTATAGATTGTATTACACTATTTTATAATATTAGAATAGAATTTAGAATTATTGTACGAATGGAAAGTAGAAATCAATATATTTTATTAGGAAGAGAGATTTTTTAGGAATTGGGCGGGAAGTTAAAATTTCAGGATTTGTTTTTTATATATAGTATAGATTGTATTACACTATTTTATAATATTAGAATAGAATTTTAACGCAGAATTATTGTACGAATGGGAAAGTAGAAATCAATATATTTTATTAGGAAGAGAGATTTTTTAGGAATTGGGCGGGAAGTTAAAATTTCAGGATTTTGTTTTTATATATAGTAGATTGTATTACACTATTTTATAATATTAGAATAGAATTTTAACGCAGAATTATTGTACGAAATGGAAAGTAGAAATCAATATTTTATTAGGAAGAGAGATTTTTTAGGAATTGGGCGGGAAGTTAAAATTTCAGGATTTTGTTTTTATATATAGTATAGATTGTATTACACTATTTTATAATATTAGAATAGAATTTTAACGCAGAATTATTGTACGAATGGGAAAGTAGAAATCAATATATTTTATTAGGAAGAGAGATTTTTTAGGAATTGGCGGGAAGTTAAAATTTCAGGATTTTGTTTTATATATAGTATAGATTGTATTACACTATTTTATAATATTAGAATAGAATTTTAACGCAGAATTATTGTACGAATGGGAAAGTAGAAATCAATATATTTTATTAGGAAGAGAGATTTTTTAGGAATTGGGCGGAAGTTAAAATTTCAGGATTTTGTTTTTTATATATATATATATATAGATAGATTGTATTACACTATTTTATAATATTAGAATAGAATTTTAACGCAGAATTATTGTACGAATGGGAAAGTAGAAATCAATATATTTTATTAGGAAGAGATTTTTTAGGAATTGGGCGGGAAGTTAAAATTTCAGGATTTTGTTTATATATAGTATAGATTGTATTACACTATTTTATAATATTAGAATAGAATTTTAACAGAATTATTGTACGAATGGGAAAGTAGAAATCAATATATTTTATTAGGAAGAGAGATTTTTTAGGAATTGGGGGAAGTTAAAATTTCAGGATTTTGTTTTTTATATATATAGTATAGATTGTATTACACTATTTTATAATATTAGAATAGAATTTTAACGCAGAATTATTGTACGAATGGGAAAGTAGAAATCAATATATTTTATTAGGAAGAGAGATTTTTTGGAATTGGGCAAATTTCAGGATTTTGTTTTTTATATATAGTATAGATTGTATTACACTATTTTATAATATTAGAATAGAATTTTAACGCAGAATTATTGTACGAATGGGAAAGTAGAAATCAATATATTTTATTAGGAAGAGAGATTTTTTAGGAATTGGGGGGGAAGTTAAAATTTCAGGATTTTGTTTTATATATAGTATAGATTGTATTACACTATTTATAATATTAGAATAGAATTTTAACGCAGAATTATTGTACGAATGGGAAAGTAGAAATCAATATATTTTATTAGGAAGAGAGATTTTTTAGGAATTGGGCGGGAAGTTAAAATTTCAGGATTTTGTTTTTTTATATATAGTATAGATTGTATTACACTATTTTATAATATTGAATAGAATTTTAACGCAGAATTATTGTACGAATGGGAAAGTAGAAATCAATATATTTTATTAGGAAGAGAGATTTTTTAGGAATTGGGCGGGAAGTTAAAATTTCAGGATTTTGTTTTATATAGTATAGATTGTATTACACTATTTTATAATATTAGAATAGAATTTTAACGCAGAATTATTGTACGAATGGGAAAGTAGAAATCAATATATTTTATTAGGAAGAGAGATTTTTTAGGAATTGGGCGGAAG
>NW_017618247.1:0-4360 GCF_001879475.1 Ipomoea nil | reverse complement strand
CAAAGCCAAAAAGGGAGGGGACAAAGGAAGAGAGAGGACGAAAGAACGGGGACAAGAGGGCCAAAGAGAGGGGGGCAAAGGCGGCGAGGACACCAGAGGCCCAAAGAGGCGAAAGGGCACCACAGCAAAAGAAGAGGGGAGACGGAGCAGGAGCGGGGAAGGCGAGGAACAAGAAAAAGACAACAAACGAACCAGGGCCAGGAAGAGGGGCGAAGAGGGCAAAAGGCGACGAACGAAAGCAGCACCGACAGGGAAGCGCGAGGGAGCAAAAAGCGGGGGAGAAAGCACGGAGCGGGGAAAGACCAGGACCCAGAAGGAAAGAGCGCGCAAAGGGGACGCGGACGACCGACAAAGGGGGAGAGGAAGGGGACCGCAAGGCGAGCAGAGAGAGCGAAGGACAGGAGCGACGGAGAAACGCGGGAGGGAGCGGAAGGCGGAGGAGGGCGAAGGAAGACACGAGGCGAAGAAGAACGGGAGGAACGAACAGCCGCACGGAGGGCCGAACAACCGCCGCAGCAAGGGCAGGAGGAAAGAAGGAGGGGGAGCGGACGAACAAGGGGCCGGAGGGGGAGGAAAGGCAAGAAAGGCAGGCGAAAGAACAAAGGAGCACCACAAGGAAAGGCGGGGCGAGAAAAGAGAAGAGCAAGAAGGGAACCGGGCGAAGAGAACACAAAGGGGGGACAAGGGGAGAAAGCCGGGACAGGGGAGGGCGAAGGGCCACACCCAAGGGGGAAAAAAGGCGAAGACGGCGCCACAGGGGAAGACAAAAGCCAAAGAGAAGAAAGGCAAAAAGGCAAACGGAAGGCACGAAGAAGCGAGCCGGAGAAGCAAGGGAAGCCGAAGAAGCAGCGAGGGACGAGAGGGAGGCAGCACAAGAAGAGACGGCGCGACGAGGGGGGGCAAGACAGCCGAACAGGAGGAAGGCGAGAGGGCGGCGGGAAAGCGACGAAGAGGGAGCGGCGAGGGCGGGGAGCGCGGGGAGGGCCGGGACACGGCGGGCGAGACGCAAGAAGCAGGGCAAAGGCGGAGGGAAGAGGGGCAAAAGGGCAGGGCCACGCAGACGCAAAGCAAAGAGCGCAAGAAGACGGGAAGCGGGAAAAGGAAGAAAGGGCACAAAAAGGGCAAAAGGCGCGAAAGGAAAGGAGGAAGGGAAAGCCGAAAAGGGGCGACGGCAAGAAGAGGGCAAAGCGAGAGAGGGGCGAGAACAGAACCGGCGGGAAGGAAGCGCAGCAGGGACAAAGGCAGCCAAAAGAAGGGAGAAAAGGGGAAACAGGCAAAAACCCGCGGGAGAGAAAGCCGGACGAGGCGACGAGCCAGCAGGGGCGCAAACCCCGGGGAAACGGACGAAGGCGACGACGACGGGAAGGAAGAAAGGGCCAGGGGGAAAAGGGGGGAAAAGGCAGGAGAGCACAAGGAGACAAGGAGGGGGGAAGCAAAGAAAGGCCCAGAAAAAGGGGCAAGGCCGAAGCAAAAGGAAGAGCGCGGAGAGGCAACAAAAGGGGAAAAGGCAAAAAGGGGAGCGAAAGAGAGAGCCAACGAGGCGAGGGCAACAAAACCGCAGAGGAAGGGGAAGAAGGCCGAGAAGGGGGGCGGGGAGAGGAGAGCCCGCAGAACAAGAGGGGGCGCGGAGACAAACCAGGGACCAAGGCCAGAGGGGGCGGGGGCAGAGAAGCAAGCAACGAGCGGCGGCCCAACCCGCACCAAAGCAGGAGGCGCAAGGGCGGGAGGAGGAGAAGGCGGGAAGGGGACAAAGCACCGACGCGGGGAGCAGGGGAGCGAGGGGAGGGGGAGGCCAAAAAGGACGAACACAAAAGGACCCAAACAAGGAGGGGGACCGAAAAAGAAGGAAGCGGGGGGCAGGAAGGGGGGAGGGCGAGAGCGGGGGCGCGCGACAGAGGACCGGCAAGAAAGCGAGGCGAGGGGAGGGCAAAGGAGCGAAGGACCAAAAGGAGGGGCGGGGGAAACGAGCGAGAGGGAAGGACAAAAGGAACCGGCGCAAGGGGAAAAAGGGGCGACGAAGGGAGGACGGAGCGGAGGGCGAAGGAGGAAAAGGGAACGGGGGGAGGACAAGGCAAGGGGGCGACAAAGGAGAGCGCGGAGAAGGGGACAAAGGCAAAGGGCAAGGCAAGGACGAAGCGACGAAGGAAGGCGGACGCGGAGCAAGAAAGAAAAAAGAGGGAGGGGGGAGAGGGGAGGACAACAAAGAAGGGGAGGCGGGAGGGCAAAGAAGGCGAAGGAAAGGGGGGGAAGGGCACAGAAGGCGAAAGCAGGGGAAGGGCAAAACCAGCAACAAGCGGGCCAAAAGAAGCGAGGCGAAGGACGACCCAAGAGGGGGGGCAAGAAAAAGCAAGAGGGGAGGCAGGCCAGAAAGGAAACAAAGCAAAGCAGCAGGCAAAGCAAAGCGCAAGAGGCAACAGCAAGACCCGGAAGGCGACGGCACAGGGAGGGAGGGGCCAGGAGACCCAGGAAGGAGAAGGGGGAAGAAAGAGACGGGGGGGGGGGGGGAGGAGGGGCCAGGGACACAGGGACAAGAGGCAGCAAGAAAAAGGAGGAAGGCGGAGCAAAGGGGCCAGAGCGAGGGAAGCGACGGCAAGGCGAAAAGGACAGGAAGAGGGCAACAAGACGAACGAGCGAGGAACAGAGGGGGGAACAGAGGGAGGCAAGCGGACGGCAAGGCACAAGGAAGGGGACAGCAAGGAGCGGGCACGAACGCCGCAACAAAAGGGGGAGCGGAAAGAAGAAAGCGAACACGCAAGGAAGCCGCACGAGGCAGGAGAACAGCCGCCGGCGACCAAAGAGAGGGGGGGCAGAAGCAAAACACGGCGGGCGAGACGCAAAAGCGCAGGCGAAGCCACAAGGCGGAGAACAAAACACCAGAGGAAGGAGGGAAAGGGAGAAAACCCAAGCGCACCGAGGGGCAGACAGGGGGGGGAAAGGGGGGACGGGGGAAGGGAAAGGCGCAAGGAAAGACGGGGGACGAGCGAACGAAGGAACAGGCGGAGGAGAGGCAGCACCAGCAAGGCGGAGAGAAGAGGCAACAAAGCAACCAGGGGGGAGAGAAGAAGCGAGGCACGGGGGGGCGAGGAAAAGCACGACAAAAAAGAGGGGGAAGAAGCGGGAGGGAAGGAGGGCGAACGAGAGGGGGAAGAGAAGGGGGGCAGGAAGGAGAAGAAGCAAGGGAGAGGGGACGCACCAAAGGGAGGCAAGAGCCAAGGGAGACCCGAAAGAGCACGCACACCGACAACGAAAGGGCACCAAGGCAAGAAGAAAGCCAGGAGAGGAACCCGAAGAGGCACCCGGCAACAAGGCACAACAAGGGAAGCACACAAGGGGAGGCCAACAAGAAGGAAACGCGGAGAAGCCAACAAGGGGCCAACCAAAGCGAAAAGGGCGAAGAAGGCACACACACAGGACGGAGGCAGGGGAAAGCCAAGGACGGGAGGAAAGACGCGAGCAGCGACGAGGAACCAACAACAACAAGGGAGGCAAGGGGCGCAGGCGGGCGAGCACAACGGGAGCCAAAAGAAAGGGACGAAGCGGGAGCCGAGCCAAGGGGGAGAGAGGCCAGGCAAGAGGAAGGAGAGCAAGGCAAGCGCAACGACGGAGGGAAACGGGGGCCAAGACCAACGCACCAAAAGGGAAGGGGCACGAAAGGGGGCGGGAGGAACAAAGCAAACGAAGACGGCGGCAGGGGGAGGAAGAAAGCAAGAGGGGGCGAAGGGGAGGCACAAGAAGAAGGGCAGGGAGGGGGAGGAGACAGGCGCCCCGGCGCACGACGCGAAGCAAGCCGGAGAGGCCGAGCAGACGCAGCGCACAAGAAGGGCAGGGAGAGCAAAGGGACGGAAAGAGCGCAGGGCGGAAGGGGGCGGACGGGAAGAAGAAGGGGACGGCGAACAACCACCCGGGGGGAGGGAAAAGACGGGGGGGAGCAAGGCGACAAAGGAAAGAAGGCAGGGGAGGGGGAAAACAAGCGCCGCGAGCGGGGGACGACACCGGGGCAAGGGGCGGAAGGAGGGGGGAGGCACCAAAGGGCGAGGCGAGAAAACCGCGGGAGAAGGCAAGAAAAGAAGCACAGGGGAGGAGGACAAAGGGAGGGGGAGGAGAGGAGCGGGGAAGGACGGAGAAAGCGGGAGGGGAGAAAGGGGCGAAGCGCAGGCAGAACAGGGCGAGAGGAGGAGGAGGGGAGAAGGAAAGGACGGGGGGGACGGCAAGGCAAGCAACGGGAAGAAGGAAGGGGCAGAAAGCAAGCCAAGGACACAAGAGAGCGGAGCAAGAAAGGGGCAGAGAGGGAAAAGCCGCCAGGCAAAAGGCCCAGGAGGACAGCGCAAAAAGGGGAGAAAGAGGAGGAAGGAAAAGACGG
>NW_017618246.1:0-19135 GCF_001879475.1 Ipomoea nil | reverse complement strand
GAAGCTTGTCCTCATCCTTAAGCTGCTTGTTCTCTTCCTTAAAGGCCATATGCATGTCCTTACAGAACTTCGCCTCGTCCTTACATTCCTTGTCGTCGTCCTTACATTGCTTATTCTCAAAGTCCTTGCAACGCATGTCCATATACTCCTTAACTTGTTTTTTCTGAAAGGCCAAAGTTCCTTCTCCTCTTCCTTAAGTTCCTTGCTCTCGTCCTTAAGCTTGCCCTCTGCAATTACAAAATAACACAAAATTATTAATGAAAAAAAAACTAATTTAATATATAAATATAACTATAACTATATATACTTTATACGCCTTGTCTGTACATCCCCTTTCACATTCTTTTCCGCATGCAAAGACGGTTTTTCCTGTGTCTTTGCAAGCAGAATGGCATGGATCGAAGCATGACTGGTAAACCGAAGAAAGCGAAGCGTCGACGGTGAGGACAAACATGCACACCAGACACACTGCAACGTTAACCAACTTCTGGGCAGCCGACATTGTTTATTTTTTTGTTGTTTTTGTTATTGATGTAGTGTTTCAATTCCTTAAGATTGATGATTATGGATGGGCAATGGTAGTATTTATAGTTAAAGCTAAGGGTTAGTTAGTTGTGGTGTTGCGTTGTTTTTAGGATATGGATGCTTTAATTTACTTTTCATCGATAGGGATTTATCACAAATTAATTAATTAAATGTGGATCTTGCCTGGTCTTCCTTAAATAATTCATTGCTTTACTGCTTAGCTTCATCCTCTTCCACTCAATTTAATAATCTCAGCTCCTCACCTTAGCTTGCTCAATTCAATATATATATATATATATATATATATATATATTATATATATATATATATATATATATAGAAGAACGCTCATATGCGGCGGGGTCTTACGGTGCGGCGGTGCGGTCAAATTCCAGAATACACCAACAGTGTTAACAATATGCACCAACAGTGTAATAAACACACCCCAATGAAATGTAATAAAGCATCACAAAATACACCACAGACTCCAAAAACACACTATATAACTCAACCTCCAATGATGTATTTTCCGAACAGTGTATGGTGTTTTTACTCACACCTAATGGTGTGTGTTTGGTGATGCAGGGCTCTGTTTACTCTGTTTTGTGTGGTGTATTTCCTAATGTTGATGGTGCATATTTGGTGAACTATTGGTGTTGCGCACCGTAAGAAATAACCGCACCGTAAGAACACTGCCGCACCTGAACCGCCCTATATATATATATATATATATATATATATATATATATATATATATATATATATTTTTAATTTTTACTAAGTTTTATTATATTTGAATTTAAATAATTATAATTATTATAATTAAATTCTAATATAATAATAGAATCTTGAAAGTGGATGCAATATTCATTTTGGATAGACTGTACTCTTAATTATTTATTGGATAAATATAATATTAAAGGAGTTTGTTGTGGGGTGGAAGTTACATTTTCTCGACTATATAAATAGAACCTTCATTTTTAGAGGAGGATCAAGAAATATTGGGTAGTGGGGGCGGAAAATTAAAAACTAATGAGATATTTTGAAAAATAATATTTAGAGGTCGAGTCACAGTATTGAAAATTATAGAATTTCGATCACTAAAAGTGATCTTAAATCAACTCGAAAGCCTTGTTCCGACCATTTTTGGTATTCGAAAAATCTTTGTTGCTATTTCCGACCACTTTTTTGTATTAACTTGATTTAAGATCACTTTTTGGTGGTCAAAATTCCATAATTTCCAGTAGTGTCATTGCGACCAAAGTAATGGCTATTGCTCGGTGTTTTTCCTCGTCATTGACTTTGGTGACATTTGGTGATAAATTATGAATTGTTTTGGAGCTATAACTTGAATTTATTTTGTAGTGGAATGTTATACCTATTATATATTATAAACTATATTTTGGCGCGAGTAAAATCTATTTTTGTATGAGAAATATATTTTTATGGTTATAGCTATTGATATAAGGAAAATGAAAGGAAGTTTAATGTGATATTTTGTATGCAAGTAAAAATGACTATTGGTGAACAATGTGTTTCATACTAATAGTTGCTTCATACGTGCTATATGTTGATAGTAGAGTAATAATTTATACTTCTTTCGTATCATTTTATGTGTTTGGTTTTGGTTAACGAGGCTTGACTAAAGTTATTTTTAATCCAACTAGTATATATTTGGTGTACCCGTGCATTGCACGGACTATGTTATGTTATGATAATAAGAATTATTAGTGTTGTACCCGTGCGTTGCATGTAATTTTTTTTGTTATTATGAATTTAAATTTAAAAAATAGAAAAGAAATGAAAAGATGTTAAAATGGACATATAATAATATAGTTGGATATTTATATATTTGGTCAAATATCTATTTTCATAACGTACAATATTTAAATTTAAATTTTGTATGGTTAATATAATTTCTAATCATGTAAATATTTACATAAATTTATAGAAAAATTCACATAATTAAGTTAATTTATTCCTAATTGTAATTCATTTATATTATAATTCTAAAATATGCATTATAACTAAGAGAATTATACTCAGAAATAAATTTAGAAAATGTAAATTTTAAATTTTGTATGGGTAAATTTAAACTCTAATCGGACACATTTCCTTATATGATTATATAATACATTGTATATACACATGTTGGTCCCGATAGAGTGTAACGAGAGTCTAGAGGGGGGGGGGGGGGATGAATAGACTCTTTTCGTGAAATGCCCCTAAACGTCACCTTTTCGGTGTTTTGGCGCAGCGAAAAAAGTCAGATTTGTTTTAAATGCTTTGCACGAGTTTACGAAATTAGGAAAGCTTTCGGTAAGGGTGATAAAAAAAAAAAGGATATGAATGCAGAAGTAAAATGCGTAAGTAAAGAGATAGAAGGGACAAGAGATTTTATAGTGGTTCGGCTAACGTTGCCTACTCCATTCTTCTTCCACAATTTATGGAAGGATTGCACTATCACTTCTTAGTACAATTACACAAAGACTTCCTTGATCACTGAGCCGGACAGCCTTCGTAGGTTTTTCAACTCCTCGAGTTTACTCCACCTCTATCAACTTCTTCTTCAGAGTTGAGGTTGGTAGAAAATGATTTCTTGATTTCTCCAACGATGAAGTCTTGACTGTGAGAGATGATTGCTTTCGATCAGATGGCAAGACTTCTTTAAGGTGCAAGAAAATGATCAATAATCTTCTTCAAGTAACTTGACACCTTAACACTGATTCACAAAAGCTTTTGGAGATTTGAGAGCGTTCAAGAGCTTTTGCAAGTAGATAAATCGAGTGTAATGAACCAGCTGCTTCTTAGTTGATGAAGGTGAGTTTATATAGGTGATGAAAATTCATCCGTTGGAGGGAGATGAAATTTTCGAACCTTTTAACCATTGGACAAGGACCGGGGAGCTTCATGCATTAAATGCTCCATTAATGAGGTTGTACCATGTAGCCGTTGAAGGTATGGAAAGCATTAGGGTTTTGTCCTTTAGCTCCAGGAGATGGTACATCTTCATTTAATGCTCCTTGATAAGTGTGTCCCATAAGATGAGGTCCTTATTGTCCTAGGATGTTGTCAAATCAGACAGGTAGAACATTCTTCTCGTTGTCGAAGAGAAGTAATGCTTGGTAAAATTCGTCTTTAACAAAAACTGTCCTTTCGTGATAGTTGACAACTCCTGCTTTAACTTTCGTTGTTTGTTCATCATGCCTTGTGTCTTCTTTCGTCTTGGAGACCCTAACAACTAATCATAACTCATTTTCGTGTGTTTGTCTAGCTTAACACGAATTACAAAGGAGTTATGGCAACTCTCGTCTAGGACGAAAGCTGCGATTGATATCATCAAAATCCTAATACAAGGTTCCTAACAACAACATAATATTTATTAATATGTATATAGAAAATTCTATAATATAATTTTATTATTTATAATTCATATTGATAAATTTATAATTTAAAATGTAGCATTTAAATTTTGTATGGTTAGTACAGTGCATAAGTGTATATATGTATGTATTTACCAAAAATTTATAAATGTTTATATTTTGTTAATTTTATAATTTTATTTCCTTAATTATATTTCATACTTTATTAATTACAATCTAATGAAATTGGCAAAAATATTTTTACAGAAGAAATCTTATACTTTCAATTTCATCAATTATAATTACCAAATATTGTGGCAAGTACCATAATAATTTCATTAATTATAATATTTGTTCTCTTCCAATATTTAAATACATTACCATACTATTAATAAATAATTATTAAGGCAAATATAATTTAATTTGTACTAAAAATATTATACATTAAGTGTGAGTGGTGTGTGTGTGTGTGTGTGTGTGTGTAATACACACACACCGCGCGGCGCGCACACACACACACACACTTTTAATTATATATTGATAAGCATAGTTGGGTATATACTTTAAGAAAATATTCATTATTGAAATGTGATATAATTTTAAAAGTAAATTATTAATTACATTACCTAATATAATTGTCCTACTAATTGATTCGATGTTCATACATTTGAAGACTTTTTAAAACTATTCATTGCCTTAATAATTAAGATAATTTTTAGTCACATCAATAGTACTAAAAGTATTACTTTCAATTTTTATAAATAAGATATAATATTAATAAATCAAAATAATTAAAAATAATGTGTGAACAGTATACCAACTATTAAACATTGTTAGTATAAAAGATTTATAATAGTAATTTTATTGCCTAATAGAA
This sequence comes from Ipomoea nil, assembly GCF_001879475.1. Taxonomy (NCBI): domain Eukaryota; kingdom Viridiplantae; phylum Streptophyta; class Magnoliopsida; order Solanales; family Convolvulaceae; genus Ipomoea; species Ipomoea nil. The sequence continues at coordinate 14,371 of NW_017618246.1, read as the reverse complement.
TTTATCAACTATGAAACATTGTTTATGGTAATTATTGTATGTCATTTAATACTAAAATAATTAGGTAGAGTTTGTATATTTAAGGTATAATATTGTTAAATCAAAATTATTAAAAATAATGTGTCCAAAATATAAAATAAGTTATACTTGCCTTAATAATTATTTATTACAATAAATTTACAATTATAATTTGTATAAGAAAATATAGAAACTTCTGGTTAAAAAATTTTATCTCTATTTCCTTTTTCTCTTTCGTCACCGTTACATTCCTATTCTCCGTAGAAAAAGGCAAAGTAGGATGAGAAAAAAGCGCCTTCATCTACAACATCCTTCCCTCTCAATTTGATTTAGCTTTTGCTTTGATTGCTGTTTTGCCAAGCGAATTGTGTAAATCCTAAACGCCGCTTGTTAAAAAAAAAACATAAAAACTTGAATAGCATGTATAAACCTCGAAGTCAACATACTAACTCTAAGTATCAAAAAATCCTACAAAATTATCAAAATCACCGCCATTATCATAATAATTTCATGAAAGAGTGTAAATGGAGATTAACATAAAATTACTATAATAATTTCTTGGTATTTAGGAGCAATTTTGTTTTTCAATTTTAAGTTAATGTTTGTTTTTTGTTTTTTTTTTTGGGTTTTTTCCCAGAAATTCAAAGACAAAGTTGAAGATAAAAGGTAAAAAATCATCAATATCACTGTGTAACATTGATAAGTTTTTTTTTTTTTTTTTTTTTTTTTAAATAAATACCTTTTATCTTCAATTTGTCTCTGAAATCGTTCTAGATCTGGATGAAGATTTTTGTTTATATAATGTTGTATTAATTGTATTAGCTTATTCGGCTATTTTGATCTTTAACTTTCTTTTATCTTTGGACAAATCTGGCTATTTTATCTTGATTCAATTTTTATTGTTTTCTTAAAAAACTAAATAATACTTGGTAGTTCAGATTCGTGACTTAGTGCTCGATCTCTATCCTTAACTTTTGTGTTTTTGGTGTTGAAACCATGGTTTTGTTTCGTTCTTCGTATACATCTTGTAATTATCTCAGAGGAATAAAGAGATTTTTTTTTAAATGAATCACTTTCTGGTTCAGCAAAGTGCTTCGTTGCCTATGAGGAGAAGAAGAGTTTGATTTCCGATAAGAAAAATGCCGCCCTTTCCTTACCACCGAAAAATTACGAAATCAGTTTTGTAGTCAATGTTACCCGGGTCTCCATCAACGTCCAATCCGTTGGATTCAATGTCACCAAAAACACTTCAAGCGACAATTGCAAATAATAATAATAATAGTCTTGAAAGCTGTAAAAAAATACTTACATTTTCATGAGTAATTTAATTTTGAATTTTTTTATTTAAATATGTAACTCATAGTATATGATTACAATGTAATATATGAGATTCATTATAATTGTTATTAGTATTATTATTATTATTATTATTATTATTATTATTATTATTATTATTATTGTTGTTGTTGTTGTGTTGTTGTTGTTGTTGTTGTTGTTATTATATTATTATTATTATTATTATTATTATTATTATTATTATTATTATTATTGTTGTTGTTGTTGTTGTTGCTGTTGTTGTTGTTATTATTATTATTATATTTGTATTATTGATATTGTTATTATTATTATTATTATTATTATTATTATTATTATTATTATTATTATTATTATTATTATTATTATTATTATTATTATTATTATTATTATTATTATTATTATTATTATTATTGTGTTAAGGATATGTGTGGTTGATGTTTTCTATCTCTGTGTTGTTCTAATTATTCTCTTTTAGAATAGTTATTTTAGATTAACTGTTACAACTCCTTAGCTATTAACTCTCTCTTGTATACTATTTGTACCCAGTAGCTTCACATCAATAATACTGAAGTTCTTTTATTTACATGGTATCACTGCCTTCCTAAATGACATGCGGTCCATAGCCGACGATCTTGCCTTGACTCAGTGAAGTTCATCTCTTTACATATTGTACCCTTAGGTCATTTTACATGTTAATCTAAACAGTTAATTTTTTTCAAATATCTTTTTACCAACCGTTGATATAATTCGCAGGTCAAATCTGCTAACGCTAACCGCTAACTGCTGATTGCCAAACAAGGACATTGCGAGATAATTTCTCACTTCAATTTGTTGTGTGATTTGAATACCTTATTTGTCAACAAAACCCTCAAGTAGTTAATATGATTGGCTTAATTATATTTTTTTTTTAATTTTTTCATGGTATTAATAAAATACTTGGTTAATAAATATATAGCATTATTTTGTATTATAACTTTCATATTTAATTAAAAAATAGCCCACAAAAAAGATAATACACAATGTAGTGAATATAATCAATTGATAAATTTGAATGTAGAGAATTTTTACATTGGAGAAAAATAAAGACAGTAAAACTAATGAAATTATTTCTCTAAATTAATTTATTGATAATGAATAATTTTTTTTTAATAAAGACATTGTAGGGACAATGTAGCAAATATAATCAATTGATGAATTTGAATGTAAAGAATTTTTATATTGGAGAAAAATAAAGACAATATAACTAATAACTTTTTTTTTGTAAGTGGGATACCCTACGTATACACACTATTTGCCTCAATTGAGGTTTGAAACTATCACTTCCCACTTAGGGGAGCAACCAAATACCAGTGAACAACACGCCACTTGGTAATTATTTTTCTTTTTTAATTTATTGATAATGAATAATTTTTTTTTGAAAATAAAGACATTGTAGATACATAATTCTAAATTAATGAAATGCATCTTTTTTTTTTGTAGATATTAAATTATTATTTAATTTAGTAAGAGTAAAATAGAGTACTAATTATGCCAACTTTGATTAGGATATGGTTCGAACCTAAGACCTTTCTTATTGAAATCAAAGAGTAAGTTGAAATTAACGGAGAAAGATAATATTTAATGGAAAATTTAAGGGATAATCATATAATTAAGGATAAATTATGAAATCTCAAAGAAAAATTAAAATTTGATCAATATGAGCCATTCATTTGATTAAAAACTTTGACTATCAATTTGTTTTTCTACCATTTATACGCCTAACTCTCTTGGGCTCATATATATATATATATATATATATATATATATATATATATATATATATATATATATATATATATATATATATATATAATATGTATATATAACTTTACTTCAAATTTTAGTTTTTTTTTTTTTTTTAAAGAAATGTATTAATAGGTTTAGCTGTTTTAAACGGGTTTCGTGTCATATCGTGTCGACACAATCCAAAATCTATTAAAAAAATATGTCTATCGTATAAACCTGTTTACAAATCGTGTTTGTATTCGTGTTAAGAAGTTAAACCCGTTAACCTTAACATTTCATGTCCGTGTTTAGCCTTATCGTGTTTGTATCATTATTGCGTTGAGCGAGTATAAATGAATAATACTAATGTTGTTGCTTTGTTTTGCACGTATGGGGCTCGGTAGAGGTTTTGTCACCCCTCCCTCAGCCTGAAGCCCCCCCGCCCCCCCCCCCCCCCCTAAGCAGAAAGAAGGCAAGCTCCTCGGTGCCCGATCCATGCGAGCCAACCGTGCCGACCGCTGTTCCCCTAGCCGCCACGACCACGAGACAACTCACCAACTCGGGCCAGGATTTGCTCGCCTTCCGGGTTTAGAGCAAAAGGGGTAAGGAAAACGCCACTAACTCTAACCTCGAGGAGGGGTCTCCGTTGAAACGGACTTAGCGTTACAACCCCCTGGCTCGGACTCCCGTGGTGGATGCTCGACTGAGCAGTGAGCAACCAGCTGCCCTCCTGGGTAAGCATAGCGACCTGATATGCCCGGGCGAGGATATGCACAATTGGACGGTTAACCAAATCGGTGAACGGGGTGCCAAAGATCTGGTGCTGGTATGCGCCTCGGTTTTCTATATTTCTTAACCGTTTGCTCGGTAAAATTAATTGATCCTTTATGCAGCTGACTCGCATTCTCACCGCCTTCTACAGCAGAGCCAAGGCCGCGGAGGAGATCGAACCCTTGAAGAAGCCCGTCTCTCTCTAAGAGGTCGAGATTAAGAACCTCAAGAGCCGGCTCAAGTCAGCGACCGAGAAGTGGTCGGCAGCCAGTGGCGGACCCAAACCTTTTCAGTGTGGGCGAAACGCATTTGATAAAATAATTCGAACAAAAAATACATTATAAACACATCTCATTATTAATATAAAAGAAAGTTATATATATATAAAGATAAAATAAAGTTATATATATAATAAAGTCATAAAAAATATAACATGAACCCTGGCCTCTTAAAAAGATGGCACGAGCACCTTACCACCTAATCTAGTCATATTATATTAACTTTTATCTATTTTATTATACTCATACTAAAACTGGTACTATATATACATATATACATACAAGGGTTATATATGGGGTGGGGGTGGGGTGAGGGGGGCAGCTGCCCCCCATGCCCCCATGCTTGGTCCGCCCCTGTCAGCAGCGAAGAAGGAGGCCAAAAGTTCCCAAGAGGCTATGTTTAAGATCGTTAGTTCCCAAGAGGCTATGCTTAAGATTAACGACCCGAGTCACCGCTCACCTCTACCACGATCAAGCAACAGGTGCTTTTTCCGGGCATTCCTGAAGAATCAAACCGGTGATGACCTCATTTGGGCCTTCAGAAAATGGGCCTTTACCACTGACCAAAGGCACATGCAACAAGGGGTTTGAACAACCTTGCCTTGACGGAATCCTTAACCCAGGCCCTGCTCCCTACACGGAGCCGGTCGCTGCCGAGCCGATCTCTCCCTTCCCTCTGGCGCAGCTGGAAAGAAAAATTCGTGAAAAATGCTTCCTAAACTTGTTTTTGCTTGAATGTTTTTATGGAGAACTTAGACTTGTTATAATTGATGTTTGTAAAAAGTTTGGGTTAAAAATATGTTTCGATATTTCCAGAAAAATTTCGTAAAGTGGTACGAACCTTTGGGAGCCTAGGTTATGCCATGACCCATAGAACCTAGGTTTGTGTGACCTTAGGAATAAAATTGGATAGGAATCTAAAATTTTGAAAATGGTGGTGAGGATGTGAGACTTGCATATTGTGCATAAGTATTTGATTATTGTGCATTATTTTGATATTCGTGATTCGTGATTTGATAAAATATTGTGGAAGTTGGTGATTTTATTTGGCTATCTATTTGCTTACTTTTCCTTAATGTTGATCGTTGGATTATTTTGATAGTTAATTTGTATATAGCTTGTGTAAGCACTTGCATGAAAGTTATGGGGACGTAACTTTATTTCTTAGTAGGGGAGAATGTGATACCTGATCTTTGAAGTTAAGTTTGAGTCTCTTCAGTTCCCTATTGGTCAAGTCTTTGTTATTCCTTGTTGTCTTATGGTTATGCTTCGGGGACGAATCATCTTTTAAGGGGGTAAGATTGTAATACCCGGTATTTTCCTATGGTTATGCTTCGGGGACGAAGCATCTTTTAAGGAGGGTAGATTGTAATACCCAGTTATTTTATACGTATTATTTTGACATAGATATTATTTTAACCAAAACTATATTATTTTATGAGATCCAAAACTATTTGAAACTAGTCTACTATTATGTATTATTTTGTGACTATTACTATTTCTTAAGATCATATTACTAATATGGTATAACGCTTAATTTAAATCCTAAAACTAGAGTTATTAAGTCGTAATGCAAGTTTATATATTAGATAAACTTAAAGTTTTAGTGTATATGTATATGTTAGCTCCGTATAGCTGAAGTCTTAATATATATGCTTGTTACATGTTACTAAACCTTATTATGTTAAGCTTTTAAGTATTTTAGTTCCCTACAACTAGAATTATTATTTATAATATAAGCTATTAGTTAAGTATTTAGGTAGGAGTCTAATTGTTCCCATCCTCATCAGTAGCTGATTCATTAAATCCTCCCCTTCATCATAATCATTAGTCGATACTCTCATCCTTTTCCTTTTTCCCAATATCACCGAACACAAAATTAAAGAGAAAAATACATAGCTGTCTTTTTTTGTCATCGCTGGCTTTGTCACCGGTCTTCTTCTGTTATCATCTGGCTCTGTTCGTCGTAGGATTTCATTCAAGGATTTTGTTGATTCTGGTTCGAGGTAAGATTTATGTTCACTACAATTTCTTTTGCCCCAAATCAAAAATCAATTTTCCTATGTGTTTATGTGATTCATGATTTTAATGAATTTGTGATATTTAACGTGGAAAGTTATTTGATCATATTATGTGAGTAGATATATGAGTTTAGATGTTTTGAAATCCCTGCATATGTAATATGGTAATTTTGTGGTGATTAAAAATGATAAATTTTACACAATTTGATCATTGCCTGAGAAAAATTCTGACTGGCGCAGCTGGAAAGAAAAATTCGTGAAAATTGCTTCCTAAACTTATTTTTGCTTGAGATTTTTTATGGAGAACAAAGACTTGTTATATTTGATGTTTGTAAAAAGTTTTGGTTAAAAATATGTTTCGGTTTTTCCAGAAAAATTTCGTAAAGTTGTAAAGTTGAGGCAGTGTACTGCCAGTTTAATTTCTGTCTGGCGCTGTGTTGGGAAATATTTCGTGAAAAATACTTCTAGTACTTGGATTGGCTTCAAACTTTTTTTGTGTAATCTAGACTCTTTTTACTACTTATCTGGAAAATTTTATATGAAAATATGTTACCGATATTTCTCAGTAAATTCTGCAATTCAGGTCATAGTTTCTGAAATTTTTTGTCAGTTTCTTATTTGAGATATTGAGAAGTTGCTTGCTTGTGAAATATCATTACTGTTATCATTCTTATAAATACGGAGAGTTGTGTTCATAATAATTAGGTGTGGAATATGCTAATCTGTGTTATATCTATGAGGTTAATAGGATGTTTGGAAATACATTTTTGGAAATATTGGTACAAAGGTTATAGATTCAGGTGTAAAGTTGAAAGTATTATTTGGGTGGAAAGATTTTGCTTTAAGTGGTGAACTTTTGAGGTTTTAGATATATATATTTTGTCAATGGAAAGTGATGCCATATGATGTTTTTGTGAAGTGAGCGGTTGGAATATATTTGAATAGTTATGATTCGAGGACGAATCATCTTTTAAGGAGGGTAGAGTGTGATACCCCGTTATTTTTTATAATATTATGTTGATTTAATACCCTCCGAAATTAATTTGAATGATCCAAAATTATGTTAGCCTACTATTAAATTATTTTGTATATATTATGTGACCCAAAAATATTTTTGAAATTATTTAATTAATATATTTTTCAATGATATATACTTATGCTTATAAATAAACATATATTATTTATGCAAACATATGATATATATGTTAATGTGTTACGGATGTACATATATATTAAATATGTTAGTACACACTGTTTTGCTATATATAATAAGTATGTAATCTAATCCTCTTCATAATCATCCTAATCCCATTTAATATGTTTCTTTCTGTTACACAACTCTAATCCCATATATACCTATAATCCTAATCTTGCTATAACTCTAATCTGATTATGTATTTTTCTTATCCTAAATATTTTCCTCTATCAATTCTCACCGATCATCTTCTCGCCAAATAGAAGAAAGAATAAAAACAAATTAAACGTTAGTCTCCTCCTTCATCAACATAGTCCGGTCCTCCATCATCATCATCATCATCAATTATAGCTCGCAGACGAGGGTCGATGAGTATAGGTGTTTCGGATGTGCGCTGAGTATTTCAACTTTTAATTAGCCCGGGTAAGATTTATGTTCACTAAAATCCTTTTACCCCAAATCAAAAATTGATTTTTTCTAATTGTTTATGTGATTCATGATTTTGAAAAAAATTGATGATATTTAGTGTTGTAAGTTATTTGATTATATTATGTGGATAGATATATGAGTTTACTCAGTTTAGATGTGTTGAAAACCCTGCATATATGATATGGTGATTTTGTGGTGATTAAAAAGGAAAATTTTTTACTCAATCTGATTATTGCCTGTGAAAATTCTGACTGGCGCAGCCGGAAAGAAAAATTCGTGAAAAATGCTTCCTAAACTTGTTTTTGCTTGAATGTTTTTATGGAGAACTTAGACTTGTTATAATTGATGTTTGTAAAAAGTTTGGGTTAAAAATATGTTTCGATATTTCCAGAAAAATTTCGTAAAGTGGAGGCAGTGTGGTGCCAGTTCAATTTCTGTCTGGCGCAGTGTTGGGAAATAATTCGGGAAAAATACTTTTAGACCTTGGATTGATTTGAAACTTTTTGTGTATAATCTAGACTCACTGTACCTTGTATCTGGAAAATTTCATCTGAGGAAATCACACATCCAAATACAAAAATATCCATAACAACTTCTAGCAAAACGACTAAGGCATTGCCTATCCATAGTCCAAAAATCATCCAACCATTATTCTTTCCTCAAGATTCCCATATAACCTTTATCAACATTTCCATACACCCATAACCTCAAAATATTTCATAGCATCCTCATTACTCAATTTCTTTAAATCATAATCATAATATTATCACCAAAATAATTTCCAATAATAACCAAATAGAGTTTCCAAACTCTCAAAATAATAACCAAAGAGATAATTTCAATCTCTTAACATAACCTCAAAATAGTATTACCAAAGAGAGAATTCCAATCTCTCAATTTATCTCTTTCCAAGAGAACATCTTCCAATAATACATTTAAATTTCTCAAAATCAATCACACTTGATATATATAAATTGCCAAGAAGAAATGGGTACCAAATGGAGGATTTTCAAATTCTCAAAGAAAATAGATTTTCATAAACAGGGAGTTTTCACGGCTCCCTAGTGAGTCAGCTTTTACATCTCTGCTCACTCCTCAAAAGAACAGGGAAGTTAATATAAAACCCCCTAGTGAGTCAGTATATCTCAACTGCTCACTCCACAAAACAGAGAGTTTTTAGGCTCCCTAGTGAGTCGGTATATTCCAACCACTCACTTCACAAAACACCAGATGGCACCACTTTCCATTGACAATATATATATATATATATATATATATATATATATATATATATATATATATATATATATATATATATATATATATATCTAAAACCTCAAAAGTTAATATAAAACCCCCTAGTGAGTCAGTATATCTCAACTGCTCACTCCACAAAACAGAGAGTTTTTAGGCTCCCTAGTGAGTCGGTATATTCCAACCACTCACTTCAGAAAACACCAGATGGCACCACTTTCCATTGACAATATATATATATATATATATATATATATATATATATATATATATATATATATATATATCTAAAACCTCAAAAGTTCACCACTTAAAGCAAAATCTTTCCACCCAAATAATACTTTCAACTTTACACCTGAATCTATAACCTTTGTACCAATATTTCCAAAACTGTATTTCCAAACATCCTATTAACCTCATAGATATAACACAGATTAGCGTATTCCACACCTAATTATTATGAACACAACTCTCCATATTTATAAAAATGATAACAGTAATGATATTTCACAAGCAAGCAATTTCTCACTCAAGTAAGAAACAGACAAAAATTTTCAGAAACTATGACTTGAATTGCAGAATTTACTGAGAAAAATCGGTAACAAATTTTCATATGAAATTTTCCAGATAAGTAGTAAAAAGAGTCTAGATTACACATAAAATATTTCAAGCCAATCCAAGGCCTAGAAATATTTTTCCCGAAATATTTCCCAACACAGCGTCAGACTGTAATTTATAATTTAACTGACAGAACACTGCCTCAACTTTACGAAATTATTCTGGAAAAACCTAAACATATTTTTAATCAAAAATTTTTACAAACATCAATTATATAAAGTCTAGATTCTCCAGAAAAAGTTTCAAGCAAAAATAAGTTTAGTAAGCATTTTTCACGAATTTTTCTTTCCAGATGCGCCAGTCAGAATTTTCTCAGGCAATGATCAAATTGTGTAAAATTTATCATTTTTAATCACCACAAAATTACCATATTACATATGCAGGGATTTCAAAACATCTAAACTCATATATCTACTCACATAATATGATCAAATAACTTTCCACGTTAAATATCACAAATTCATTAAAATCATGAATCACATAAACACATAGGAAAATTGATTTTTGATTTGGGGCAAAAGAAATTTTAGTGAACATAAATCTTACCCGGGCTAATTAAAAGTTGAAATACTCAGCGCACATCCGAAACACCTATACTCATCGACCCTCGTCTGCGAGCTATAATTGATGATGATGATGATGATGGAGGACCGGACTATGTTGATGAAGGAGGAGACTAACGTTTAATTTGTTTTTATTCTTTCTTCTATTTGGCGAGAAGATGATCGGTGAGAATTGATAGAGGAAAATATTTAGGATAAGAAAAATACATAATCAGATTAGAGTTATAGCAAGATTAGGATTATAGGTATATATGGGATTAGAGTTGTGTAACAGAAAGAAACATATTAAATGGGATTAGGATGATTATGAGGAGGATTAGATTACATACTTATTATATATAGCAAAACAGTGTGTACTAACATATTTAATATATATGTACATCCGTAACACATTAACATATATATCATATGTTTGCATAAATAATATATGTTTATTTATAAGCATAAGTATATATCATTGAAAAATATATTAATTAAATAATTTCAAAAATATTTTTGGGTCACATAATATATAATAAAATAATTTAATAGTAGGCTAACATAATTTTGGATCATTCAAATTAATTTCGGAGGGTATTAAATCAACATAATATTATAAAAAATAACGGGGTATCACACTCTACCCTCCTTAAAAGATGATTCGTCCTTGAATCATAACTATAGGAAAATACCGGGTATTACAATCTTACCTCTTAAAAGATGCTTCGTCCCCGAAGCATAACCATAAGGCAATAAGGAATAACAGAGACTTGACCAATAGGGAACTGAAGAGACTCAAACTTAACTTCAATACACCACAAAAATCAGGTACCACCCAAAATTTTTGGAGCCTAAGTTATGCCATGACCCATACAACCTAGGTTTGTGTGACCTTAGGAATAAAATTGGATAGGAATCTAAAATTTTGAAAATGGTGGTGAGGATGTGAGACTTGCATATTGTGCATAAGTATTTGATTATTGTGCATTATTTTGATATTCGTGATTCGTGATTTGATAAAATATTGTGGAAGTTGGTGATTTTATTTGGCTATCTATTTGCTTACTTTTCCTTAATGGTGATCGTTGGATTATTTTGATAGTTAATTTGTATATAGCTTGTGTAAGCACTTGCATGAAAGTTACGGGGACGTAACTTTATTTCTTAGTAGGGGAGAATGTGATACCTGATGAGAATGTTTAAGGGGAGGATTTAATGAATCAGCTACTGATGAGGATGGGAACAATTAGACTCCTACCTAAATACTTAACTAATAGCTTTTATTGGTTTGTTGATTTAGCTTTGTTGGTTTTATTTTCCTTCCGCAATTATATATGTTTTCAACAAAAAAAAAAAAAAGAAAATTGTACGTATTTTCGACAGTTTATGTAGTTTAAGAAATGGGGGTGTTAATACCTTGTTTTTGCGGTGTATTCAACTTAAATTTGTGTCTTTTTGTTGTTGGTTGTTTTCCCTATCTATGCTTGCATCCATTTGTTAATCTTGGTTTGGTTGTGCTTCGAGGACGAAGCCTTCTTTAAGCGGGGTAGAATGTAATACTCCATCTTTGTGGTGTATCATCTTTTCTTTGATGTGTCGTTAAATTCGAGGTCGAGTTTCTTTGTGAGGTTGAGTTCCTTATAACCTTGTGGTCATGATTCGGGGACGAATCATCTTTTAAGGAGGGTAGAGTGTGATACCCCATATTTTCTGGGCACTGTACGAAGATCGTACGTGCGTACGTGACTAAATTATTTAGAGTCTCCTAATCCATATTATTGTACAAATACTACTCTTTGAGCCTATTATCTTCCTAATCCTGATATAATATGTAAAGACATATACTTTTCCTAATAATGAAGATAGTTTAAATATTTTCCTAAACTCATATTACTAATTACTAATATAATATAATAACTAATCTTGAAATTCTAAAAACTAATATATTTTTATTATATATATTAAATAAACCTAAAGTAATTAGTTATTATTAGCTATGTCACTTCCTAACTTAGTGGCGGGAAACAGATATATATATTCCTGTAGAGTCCTATTATATACTCCCTCCGTCCCATTTTGTTTGTCTGGTTCGGTTAACGAGGCTTGACTGAAGCTATTTTTACTTCAATTTTTCATAATATTAAATTTATTTTTAGTATATAAAATTTATATATTTAGAAACTACATTAAAAGTACTATTAAACATAAAAAATCAAATTTAAAAATAATTAAAAATTACTAAAGAAAATAAGCAATAAAGAACGAGTTGGATTGACCAATGAATAGTAAACAGGACAGGCAAAATGGGACAGAGGGAGTACTAATTACTATAATCCTTATCCTAACAATTTCTCTAAACCTAAACCATATCACTTTCATCGTTTCCCGTTCCCCTAATATCACCGAACACAAAAGGGAAAAATATACGTAGCTTTCTTCTTCAATTATCATTGGTCTTCTCCTGCACTCATCATCAGGTTCCACGTAGAGATTAAAGAGCTTTGTTGATTTTAGAATTCAGGTAAGATTTATGTTCACTAAAATTTCTTTTGCCCCAAATCAAAAATCAATTTTCCTATGTGTTTATGTGATTCATGATTTTAATGAATTTGTGATATTTAACGTGGAAAGTTATTTGATCATATTATGTGAGTAGATATATGAGTTTAGATGTTTTGAAATCCCTGCATATGTAATATGGTAATTTTGTGGTGATTAAAAATGATAAATTTTACACAATTTGATCATTGCCTGAGAAAAATTCTGACTGGCCGCAGCTGGAAAGAAAAATTCGTGAAAATTGCATCCTAAACTTATTTTTTGCTTGGAGATTTTTTATGGAGAACCAAGACTTGTTATATTTGATGTTTGTAAAAAGTTTTGGTTAAAAATATGTTTCGGTTTTTCCAGAAAAATTTCGTAAAGTTGTAAAGTTGAGGCAGTGTACTGCCAGTTTAATTTCTGTCTGGCGCCTGTGTTGGGAAATATTTCGTGAAAAATACTTCTAGTACTTGGATTGGCTTCAAACTTTTTTTGTGTAATCTAGCCTCTTTTTACTACTTATCTGAAAAATTTTATATGAAAATATGTTATCGATATTTCTCAGTAAATTCTGCAATTCAGGTCATAGTTTCTGAAATTTTTTGTCAGTTTCTTATTTGAGATATTGAGAAGTTGCTTGCTTGTGAAATATCATTACTGTTATCATTCTTATAAATACGGAGAGTTGTGTTCATAATAATTAGGTGTGGAATATGCTAATCTGTGTTATATCTATGAGGTTAATAGGATGTTTGGAAATACATTTTTGGAATATTGGTACAAAGGTTATAGATTCAGGGTGTGTAAAGTTGAAAGTATTATTTGGGTGGAAAGATTTTGCTTTAAGTGGTGAACTTTTGAGGTTTTAGATATATATATATATATATATATATATATATATATATATATATATATATATATATATATATATATATATATATATATATATATATATTGTCAATGGAAAGTGGTGACATCTGGTGTTTTGTGAAGTGAGTGGTTGGAATATACCGACTCACTAGGGAGCCTAAAAACTCTCTGTTTTGTGGAGTGAGCAGTTGAGATATACTGACTCACTAGGGGGTTTTTATTAACTTCCCTGTTCTTTTGAGGAGTGAGCAGAGATGTAAAAGCTGACTCACACTAGGGAGCCGTGAAAACTCCCCTGTTTATGAAAATCTATTTTCTTTGAGAATTTGAAAATCCTCCATTTGGTACCCATTTCTTCTTGGCAATTTATATATATCAAGTGTGATTGATTTTGAGAAATTTAAATGTATTATTGGAAGATGTTCTCTTGGAAAGAGATAAATTGAGAGATTGGAATTCTCTCTTTGTAATACTATTTTGAGGTTATGTTAAGAAGATTGAAATTATCTCTTTGGTTATTATTTTGAGAGTTTGGAAACTCTATTTGGTTATTATTGGAAATTATTTTGGTGATAATATTATGATTATATGATTTAAAAAATTGAGTAATGAGGATGCTATGAAATATTTTGAGGTTATGGGTGTATGGAATGTTGATAAAGGTTATATGGAATCTTGAGGAAAGAATAATGGTTGGATGATTTTTGGACTATGGATAGGCAATGCCTTAGTCGTTTTGCTAGAAGTTGTTAT
>NW_017618245.1:0-16398 GCF_001879475.1 Ipomoea nil | reverse complement strand
GCCCAACATAATGAAGATCCATTAAGAGTACAAATTGGGCCAATCACAAGATCCAAGGCCCAAATCAGCTTTATTATTTGTGGTCATCATTATTTTAAATTGTTTGGAATTAAAGAAAACACTTGTTAGTATTTAGAAGGATTCCTTAAACCCCTTTCTAAATAGGACTCTATTTACTTGTTTTCTAGATTAGGTTTAGGACTCTTTTTCCTATTGTATTTAGGATACTGCCCTATACCTATAAATAGGGCACAACAATATCAGTTTCGGCAGGCTTTAATTCAATAAAACTCTTAAGTTTTTCTTTACACTTGTGTAAGAAACCTTATGGCTAATTGTGGACTCAATTAGTGGCTAGTCGTGGACTCGACTAGCAAATTGATTCGTGGACTCGAATCAATCTTACTTTCTTCAACCTTAGATTTAGGTTCGTGGACTCGTTCTGAATCGAAGGAAACTAGATCCGACTCTAGTTGATTGAAGATTGCAACATCGAGGTACTTGAAGCTACATGGGATTCTTCCAAGTCTTTGAGGATTCAAGACAAAGGGTTTCTCGTGAGGTTTAAGGTATTTTTAACCATCTCTATCTTTAGTTGTGGAGCAATTCTTGGGACCATATACTCATCTAATTTGAATCTTGGACTAGGTTCATATCAAATAGTGATATTCAAACAAGGTGGAAATCCAAGTCAAGCCCATTTGCAAAAGATGAAGAAGAATTCATGGATTTTTATAATTGTTTAAGTGTTGATTTGGGAGATTAAATTAGGCCCAAATAAGTCTTATAATTTTTAGTCATCATTATTTTTAATTGTTTGGCATTAAAGAGAAAACACTAGTTTGTATTTAGAAAGGATTCCTAAAATCCCTTTCTAAAGAGGACTATATTTACAAGCTTTCTAGATTAGGTTTAGGACTCTTTTTTCCCTTTGTATTTAGGATTAAATGCTGCCCTATACCTATCAAAAGGGCAGATCCATATCAGTTTTAAGCATGTTTTAATTCAATAAAATTCTTAAGTTTTTCTTTACACTTGTGTTAGAAACCTTATGGCTAATTGTGGACTCAATTAGTGCTAGTCGTGGACTCGACTAACAAATTGATTCGTGGACTCGAATCAATCTTACTTTCTTCAACCTTAGATTTAGGTTCGTGGACTTGTTCTTGAATCGAAGGAAACTAGATCCGACTCTTGTTGATTGAAGATTGCAACATCGAGGTACTTGAAGCTACATGGGATTCTTCTAAGTCTTTGAGGATTCGAGACAAAGGGTTTCTCGTGAGGTCTAAGGTATTTATTTGTCTCTCTCTTTACTTTTGAGAGCATTCTTGGACAATATTCCAAATTGATATGAACCTTGGAGAATAATACGAACCAGAACACATGGAATCCAATAAGGGTGTATAGTGGGCTCATCACAAGGCCAAAAAGTACATCCTTAAAGCATCATTCGTGAAAAAATCACGGAATTCCAATAATAATTCCATTCGATAGAGGAAAGTTTTATAGTGGCCCAATTCAAGTGATATCATGGATCGAAGAGAATGTTTACAAGTTTATAGGTCGAATCATTTTCTAGAAGAGGAGGATGATGCGGCCCAACATAATGAAGATCCATCAAGAGTACCGATAGGGGCAATCACAAGATCCAAGTCCAAACAATTAAGACAACTCTTCATTAGTGATATTCAAACATGGTGGAAATCCAAGTCAAGCCCATTTGCAAAAGATGAAGAAGAATTCAAGGATTTTTATAATTGTTTAAGTGTTGATTTGGGAGATTAAATTAGGCCCAAATAAGTCTTATAATTTTTAGTCATCATTATTTTTAATTGTTTGGCATTAAAGAGAAAACACTAGTTTGTATTTAGAAAGGATTCCTAAAATCCCTTTCTAAAGAGGACTATATTTACAAGCTTTCTAGATTAGGTTTAGGACTCTTTTTTCCCTTTGTATTTAGGATTAAAATGCTGCCCTATACCTATCAAAAGGGCAGATCCATATCAGTTTTAAGCATGTTTTAATTCAATAAAATTCTTAAGTTTTTCTTTACACTTGTGTTAGAAACCTTATGGCTAATTGTGGACTCAATTAGTGGCTAGTCGTGGACTCGACTAACAAATTGATTCGTGGACTCGAATCAATCTTACTTTCTTCAACCTTAGATTTAGGTTCGTGGACTTGTTCTTGAATCGAAGGAAACTAGATCCGACTCTTGTTGATTGAAGATTGCAACATCGAGGTACTTGAAGCTACATGGGATTCTTCTAAGTCTTTGAGGATTCGAGACAAAGGGTTTCTCGTGAGGTCTAAGGTATTTATTTGTCTCTCTCTTTACTTTTGAGAGCATTCTTGGGACAATATTCCAAATTGATATGAACCTTGGAGAATAATACGAACCAGAACACATGGAATCCAATAAGGGTGTATAGTGGGCTCATCACAAGGCCAAAAAGTACATCCTTAAAGCATCATTCGTGAAAAAATCACGGAATTCCAATAATAATTCCATTCGATAGAGGAAAGTTTTATAGTGGCCCAATTCAAGTGATATCATGGATCGAAGAGAATGTTTACAAGTTTATAGGTCGAATCATTTTCTAGAAGAGGAGGATGATGCGGCCCAACATAATGAAGATCCATCAAGAGTACCGATAGGGGCAATCACAAGATCCAAGTCCAAACAATTAAGACAAGTCTTCATTAGTGATATTCAAACATGGTGGAAATCCAAGTCAAGCCCATTTGCAAAAGATGAAGAAGAATTCAAGGATTTTTATAATTGTTTAAGTGTTGATTTGGGAGATTAAATTAGGCCCTAATAAGTCTTATATTATTTTTAGTCATCATTACTTTTAATTGTTTGGCATTAAAAAGAAAACACTAGTTTGTATTTAGAAAGGATTCCTAAAATCCCTTTCTAAAAATGACTATATTTACAAGCTTTCTAGATTAGGTTTAGGACTCTTTTTTCCCTTTGTATTTAGGATTAAAATGCTGCCCTATACCTATCAAAAGGGCAGATCCATATCAGTTTTAAGCATGTTTTAATTCAATAAAATTCTTAAGTTTTTCTTTACACTTGTGTTAGAAACCTTATGGCTAATTGTGGACTCAATTAGTGGCTAGTCGTGGACTCGACTAACAAATTGATTCGTGGACTCGAATCAATCTTACTTTCTTCAACCTTAGATTTAGTTCGTGGACTTGTTCTTGAATCGAAGGAAACTAGATCCGACTCTTGTTGATTGAAGATTGCAACATCGAGGTACTTGAAGTACATGGGATTCTTCTAAGTCTTTGAGGATTCGAGACAAAGGGTTTCTCGTGAGGTCTAAGGTATTTTTATTTGTCTCTCTCTTTACTTTTGAGAGCATTCTTGGGACAATATTCCAAATTGATATGAACCTTGGGAAGAATAATACGAACCTAGAACACATAGGAATCCAATAAGGGTGTATAGTGGGCTCATCACAAGGCCCAAAAAGTACATCCTTAAAGCATCATTCGTGGAAAAAATCACGGAATTCCAATAATTAATTCCATTCGATAGAGGAAAGTTTTATAGTGGCCAATTCAAGTGATATCATGGATCGAAGAGAATGTTTACAAGTTTATAGGTCGAATCATTTCTAGAAGAGGAGGATGATGCGGCCCAACATAATGAAGATCCATCAAGAGTACCGATAGGGGCAATCACAAGATCCAAGTCCAAACAATTAAGACAACTCTTCATTAGTGTTATTCAAACATGGTGGAAATCCAAGTTCAAGCCCATTTGCAAAAGATGAAGAAGAATTCAAGGATTTTTATAATTGTTTAAGTGTTGATTTGGGAGATTAAATTAGGCCCAAATAAGTCTTATAATTTTTTAGTCATCATTATTTTTAATTGTTTGGCATTAAAGAGAAAACACTAGTTTGTATTTAGAAAGGATTCTTAAAATCCCTTTCTAAAGAGGACTATATTTACAAGCTTTCTAGATTAGGTTTAGGACTCTTTTTTCCCTTTGTATTTAGGATTAAAATGCTGCCCTATACCAATTAAAAGGGCAGATCCATATCAGTTTTAAGCATGTTTTAATTCAATAAAATTCTTAAGTTTTTCTTTACACTTGTGTTAGAAACCTTATGGCTAATTGTGGACTCAATTAGTGGCTAGTCGTGGACTCGACTAACAAATTGATTCGTGACTCGAATCAATCTTACTTTCTTCAACCTTAGATTTAGGTTCGTGGACTTGTTCTTGAATCGAAGGAAACTAGATCCGACTCTTGTTGATTGAAGATTGCAACATCGAGGTACTTGAAGCTACATGGGATTCTTCTAAGTCTTTTGAGGATTCGAGACAAGGGTTTCTCGTGAGGTCTAAGGTATTTATTTGTCTCTCTCTTTACTTTTGAGAGCATTCTTGGGACAATATTCCAAATTGATATGAACCTTGGAGAATAATACGAACCAGAACACATGGAATCCAATAAGGGTGTATAGTGGGCTCATCACAAGGCCAAAAAGTACATCCTTAAAGCATCATTCGTGAAAAAATCACGGAATTCCAATAATAATTCCATTCGATAGAGGAAAGTTTTATAGTGGCCCAATTCAAGTGATATCATGGATCGAAGAGAATGTTTACAAGTTTATAGGTCGAATCATTTTCTAGAAGAGGAGGATTGATGCGGCCCAACATAATGAAAGATCCATCAGAGTACCGATAGGGGCAATCACAAGATCCAAGTCCAAACAATTAAGACAAGTCTTCATTAGTGATATTCAAACATGGTGGAAATCCAAGTCAAGCCCATTTGCAAAAGATGAAGAAGAATTCAAGGATTTTTATAATTGTTTAAGTGTTGATTTGGGAGATTAAATTAGGCCCTAATAAGTCTTATTATTTTTAGTCATCATTACTTTTAATTGTTTGGCATTAAAAAGAAAACACTAGTTTGTATTTAGAAAGAATTCCTAAAATCCCTTTATAAAAATGACTTTATTTACAAAGCTTTCTAGATTAGGTTTAGGACTCTTTTTCCCATTGTTATTTAGGATTACCAATGCTGCCCTATACCTATCAAAAGGGCAGATCCATATCAGTTTTAAGCATGTTTTAATTCAATAAAATTCTTAAGTTTTTTCTTTACAGTTGTGTTAGAAACCTTATGGCTAATTGTGGACTCAATTAGTGGCTAGTCGTGGACTCGACTAACAAATTGATTCGTGGACTCGAATCAATCTTACTTTTTTCAACCTTAGATTTAGGGTTCGTGGACTTGTTCTTGAATCGAAGGAAACTAGATCCGACTCTTGTTGATTGAAGATTGCAACATCGAGGTACTTGAAGCTACATGGGATTCTTCTAAGTCTTTGAGGATTCGAGACAAAGGGTTTCTCGTGAGGTCTAAGGTATTTATTTGTCTCTCTCTTTACTTTTGAGAGCATTCTTGGGACAATATTCCAAATTGATATGAACCTTGGAGAATAATACGAACCAGAACACCATGGAATCCAATAAGGGTGTATAGTGGGCTCATCACAAGGCCCAAAAAGTACATCCTTAAAGCATCATTCGTGAAAAAATCACGGAATTCCAATAATAATTCCATTCGATAGAGGAAAGTTTTATAGTGGCCCAATTCAAGTGATATCATGGATCGAAGAGAATGTTTACAAGTTTATAGGTCGAATCATTTTCTAGAAGAGGAGGATGATGCGGCCCAACATAATGAAGATCCATCAAGAGTACCGATAGGGCAATCACAAGATCCAAGTCCAAACAATTAAGACAAGTCTTCATTAGTGATATTCAAACATGGTGGAAATCCAAGTCAAGCCCATTTGCAAAAGATGAAGAAGAATTCAAGGATTTTTATAATTGTTTAAGTGTTGATTTGGGAGATTAAATTAGGCCCTAATAAGTCTTATTATTTTTAGTCATCATTACTTTTAATTGTTTGGCATTAAAAAGAAAACACTAGTTTGTATTTAGAAAGAATTCCTAAAATCCCTTTATAAAAATGACTTTATTTACAAGCTTTCTAGATTAGGTTTAGGACTCTTTTTTCCCTTTGTATTTAGGATTAAAATGCTGCCCTATACCTATCAAAAGGGCAGATCCATATCAGTTTTAAGCATGGTTTAATTCAATAAAATTCTTAAGTTTTTCTTTACACTTGTGTTAGAAACCTTATGGCTAATTGTGGACTCAATTAGTGGCTAGTCGTGGACTCGACTAACAAATTGATTCGTGGACTCGAATCAATCTTACTTTCTTCAACCTTAGATTTAGGTTCGTGGACTTGTTCTTGAATCGAAGGAAACTAGATCCGACTCTTGTTGATTGAAGATTGCAACATCGAGGTACTTGAAGCTACATGGGATTCTTCTAAGTCTTTGAGGATTCGAGACAAAGGGTTTCTCGTGAGGTCTAAGGTATTTATTTGTCTCTCTCTTTACTTTTGAGAGCATTCTTGGGACAATATTCCAAATTGATATGAACCTTGGAGAATAATACGAACCAGAACACATGGAATCCAATAAGGGTGTATAGTGGGCTCATCACAAGGCCAAAAAGTACATTCCTTAAAGCATCATTCGTGAAAAAATCACGGAATTCCAATAATAATTCCATTCGATAGAGGAAAGTTTTATAGTGGCCCAATTCAAGTGATATCATGGATCGAAGAGAATGTTTACAAGTTTATAGGTCGAATCATTTTCTAGAAGAGGAGGATGATGCGGCCCAACATAATGAAGATCCATCAAGAGTACCGATAGGGGCAATCACAAGATCCAAGTCCAAACAATTAAGACAACTCTTCATTAGTGATATTCAAACATGGTGGAAATCCAAGTCAAGCCCATTTGCAAAAGATGAAGAAGAATTCAAGGATTTTTATAATTGTTTAAGTGTTGATTTGGGAGATTAAATTAGGCCAAAATAAGTCTTATTATTTTTTAGTCATCATTACTTTTAATTGTTTGGCATTAAAGAGAAAACACTAGTTTGTATTTAGAAAGGATTCCTAAAATCCCTTTCTAAAGAGGACTATATTTACAAGCTTTCTAGATTAGGTTTAGGACTCTTTTTTCCCTTTGTATTTAGGATTAAAATGCTCCCCTATACCTATCAAAAGGGCAGATCCATATCAGTTTTAAGCATGTTTTAATTCAATAAAATTCTTAAGTTTTTCTTTACACTTGTGTTAGAAACCTTATGGCTAATTGTGGACTCAATTAGTGGCTAGTCGTGGACTCGACTAACAAATTGATTCGTGGACTCGAATCAATCTTACTTTCTTCAACCTTAGATTTAGGTTCGTGGACTTGTTCTTGAATCGAAGGAAACTAGATCCGACTCTTGTTGATTGAAGATTGCAACATCGAGGTACTTGAAGCTACATGGGATTCTTCTAAGTCTTTGAGGATTCGAGACAAAGGGTTTCTCGTGAGGTCTAAGGTATTTATTTGTCTCTCTCTTTACTTTTGAGAGCATTCTTGGGACAATATTCCAAATTGATATGAACCTTGGAGAATAATACGAACCAGAACACATGGAATCCAATAAGGGTGTATAGTGGGCTCATCACAAGGCCAAAAAGTACATCCTTAAAGCATCATTCGTGAAAAAATCACGGAATTCCACTAATAATTCCAATCGATAGAGGAAAGTTTTATAGTGGCCCAATTCAAGTGATATCATGGATCAAAGAGAATGTTTACAAGTTTATAGGTCGAATCATTTTCTAGAAGAGGAGGATGATGCGGCCCAACATAATGAAGATCCATCAAGAGTACCGATAGGGGCAATCACAAGATCCAAGTCCAAACAATTAAGACAACTCTTCATTAGTGATATTCAAACATGGTGGAAATCCAAGTCAAGCCCATTTGCAAAAGATGAAGAAGAATTAAAGGATTTTTATAATTGTTTAAGTGTTGATTTGGGAGATTAAATTAGGCCCAAATAAGTCTTATAATTTTTAGTCATCATTATTTTTAATTGTTTGGCATTAAAGAGAAAACACTAGTTTGTATTTAGAAAGGATTCCTAAAATCCCTTTCTAAATAGGATTATATTTACAAGCTTTCTAGATTAGGTTTAGGACTCTTTTTTCCCTTTGTATTTAGGATTAAAATGCTGCCCTATACCTATCAAAAGGGCAGATCCATATCAGTTTTAAGCATGTTTTAATTCAATAAAATTCTTAAGTTTTTCTTTACACTTGTGTTAGAAACCTTATGGCTAATTGTGGACTCAATTAGTGGCTAGTCGTGGACTCGACTAACAAATTGATTCGTGGACTCGAATCAATCTTACTTTCTTCAACCTTAGATTTAGGTTCGTGGACTTGTTCTTGAATCGAAGGAAACTAGATCCGACTCTTGTTGATTGAAGATTGCAACATCGAGGTACTTGAAGCTACATGGGATTCTTCTAAGTCTTTGAGGATTCGAGACAAAGGGTTTCTCGTGAGGTCTAAGGTATTTATTTGTCTCTCTCTTTACTTTTGAGAGCATTCTTGGGACAATATTCCAAACTGATATGAACCTTGGAGAATAATACGAACCAGAACACATGGAATCCAATAAGGGTGTATAGTGGGCTCATCACAAGGCCAAAAAGTACATCCTTAAAGCATCATTCGTGAAAAAATCACGGAATTCCACTAATAATTCCATTCGATAGAGGAAAGTTTTATAGTGGCCCAATTCAAGTGATATCATGGATCGAAGAGAATGTTTACAAGTTTATAGGTCGAATCATTTTCTAGAAGAGGAGGATGATGCGGCCCAACATAATGAAGATCCATCAAGAGTACCGATAGGGGCAATCACAAGATCCAAGTCCAAACAATTAAGACAACTCTTCATTAGTGATATTCAAACATGGTGGAAATCCAAGTCAAGCCCATTTGCAAAAGATGAAGAAGAATTCAAGGATTTTTATAATTGTTTAAGTGTTGATTTGGGAGATTAAATTAGGCCCAAATAAGTCTTATTATTTTTAGTCATCATTACTTTTAATTGTTTGGCATTAAAGAGAAAACACTAGTTTGTATTTAGAAAGGATTCCTAAAATCCCTTTCTAAAGAGGACTATATTTACAAGCTTTCTAGATTAGGTTTAGGACTCTTTTTTCCCTTTGTATTTAGGATTAAAATGCTCCCCTATACCTATCAAAAGGGCAGATCCATATCAGTTTTAAGCATGTTTTAATTCAATAAAATTCTTAAGTTTTTCTTTACACTTGTGTTAGAAACCTTATGGCTAATTGTGGACTCAATTAGTGGCTAGTCGTGGACTCGACTAACAAATTGATTCGTGGACTCGAATCAATCTTACTTTCTTCAACCTTAGATTTAGGTTCGTGGACTTGTTCTTGAATCGAAGGAAACTAGATCCGACTCTTGTTGATTGAAGATTGCAACATCGAGGTACTTGAAGCTACATGGGATTCTTCTAAGTCTTTGAGGATTCGAGACAAAGGGTTTCTCGTGAGGTCTAAGGTATTTATTTGTCTCTCTCTTTACTTTTGAGAGCATTCTTGGGACAATATTCCAAATTGATATGAACCTTGGAGAATAATACGAACCAGAACACATGGAATCCAATAAGGGTGTATAGTGGGCTCATCACAAGGCCAAAAAGTACATCCTTAAAGCATCATTCGTGAAAAAATCACGGAATTCCACTAATAATTCCATTCGATAGAGGAAAGTTTTATAGTGGCCCAATTCAAGTGATATCATGGATCGAAGAGAATGTTTACAAGTTTATAGGTCGAATCATTTTCTAGAAGAGGAGGATGATGCGGCCCAACATAATGAAGATCCATCAAGAGTACCGATAGGGGCAATCACAAGATCCAAGTCCAAACAATTAAGACAAGTCTTCATTAGTGATATTCAAACATGGTGGAAATCCAAGTCAAGCCCATTTGCAAAAGATGAAGAAGAATTCAAGGATTTTTATAATTGTTTAAGTGTTGATTTGGGAGATTAAATTAGGCCCTAATAAGTCTTATTATTTTTAGTCATCATTACTTTTAATTGTTTGGCATTAAAAAGAAAACACTAGTTTGTATTTAGAAAGAATTCCTAAAATCCCTTTATAAAAATGACTTTATTTACAAGCTTTCTAGATTAGGTTTAGGACTCTTTTTTCCCTTTGTATTTAGGATTAAAATGCTGCCCTATACCTATCAAAAGGGCAGATCCATATCAGTTTTAAGCATGGTTTAATTCAATAAAATTCTTAAGTTTTTCTTTACACTTGTGTTAGAAACCTTATGGCTAATTGTGGACTCAATTAGTGGCTAGTCGTGGACTCGACTAACAAATTGATTCGTGGACTCGAATCAATCTTACTTTCTTCAACCTTAGATTTAGGTTCGTGGACTTGTTCTTGAATCGAAGGAAACTAGATCCGACTCTTGTTGATTGAAGATTGCAACATCGAGGTACTTGAAGCTACATGGGATTCTTCTAAGTCTTTGAGGATTCGAGACAAAGGGTTTCTCGTGAGGTCTAAGGTATTTATTTGTCTCTCTCTTTACTTTTGAGAGCATTCTTGGGACAATATTCCAAATTGATATGAACCTTGGAGAATAATACGAACCAGAACACATGGAATCCAATAAGGGTGTATAGTGGGCTCATCACAAGGCCAAAAAGTACATCCTTAAAGCATCATTCGTGAAAAAATCACGGAATTCCAATAATAATTCCATTCGATAGAGGAAAGTTTTATAGTGGCCCAATTCAAGTGATATCATGGATCGAAGAGAATGTTTACAAGTTTATAGGTCGAATCATTTTCTAGAAGAGGAGGATGATGCGGCCCAACATAATGAAGATCCATCAAGAGTACCGATAGGGGCAATCACAAGATCCAAGTCCAAACAATTAAGACAACTCTTCATTAGTGATATTCAAACATGGTGGAAATCCAAGTCAAGCCCATTTGCAAAAGATGAAGAAGAATTCAAGGATTTTTATAATTGTTTAAGTGTTGATTTGGGAGATTAAATTAGGCCCAAATAAGTCTTATTATTTTTAGTCATCATTACTTTTAATTGTTTGGCATTAAAGAGAAAACACTAGTTTGTATTTAGAAAGGATTCCTAAAATCCCTTTCTAAAGAGGACTATATTTACAAGCTTTCTAGATTAGGTTTAGGACTCTTTTTTCCCTTTGTATTTAGGATTAAAATGCTGCCCTATACCTATCAAAAGGGCAGATCCATATCAGTTTTAAGCATGTTTTAATTCAATAAAATTCTTAAGTTTTTCTTTACACTTGTGTTAGAAACCTTATGGCTAATTGTGGACTCAATTAGTGGCTAGTCGTGGACTCGACTAACAAATTGATTCGTGGACTCGAATCAATCTTACTTTCTTCAACCTTAGATTTAGGTTCGTGGACTTGTTCTTGAATCGAAGGAAACTAGATCCGACTCTTGTTGATTGAAGATTGCAACATCGAGGTACTTGAAGCTACATGGGATTCTTCAAAGTCTTTGAGGATTCGAGACAAAGGGTTTCTCGTGAGGTCTAAGGTATTTATTTGTCTCTCTCTTTACTTTTGAGAGCATTCTTGGGACAATATTCCAAATTGATATGAACCTTGGAGAATAATACGAACCAGAACACATGGAATCCAATAAGGGTGTATAGTGGGCTCATCACAAGGCCAAAAATTACATCCTTAAAGCATCATTCGTGGAAAAATCACGGAATTCCAATAATAATTCCATTCGATAGAGGAAAGTTTTATAGTGGCCCAATTCAAGTGATATCATGGATCGAAGAGAATGTTTACAAGATTAGAGGTCGAATCATTTTCTAGATGAGGAGGCTGATGCGGCCAACATAATGAAGATCCATCAATAGTACCTATTGGGGCAATCACAAGATCCAAGTCCAAACAATTAAGACAACTCTTCATTAGTGATGCGGCCCAACATAATGAAGATCCATCAAGAGTAACAATTGGGATAATCACAAGGCCCAAGTCCAAATGATGCGGCCCAACATAATGAAGATCCATTAAGAGTACAAATTGGGCCAATCACAAGATCCAAGGCCCAAATCAGCTTTATTATTTGTGGTCATCATTATTTTAAATTGTTTGGAATTAAAGAGAAAACACTTGTTAGTATTTAGAAAGGATTCCTTAAACCCCTTTCTAAATAGGACTCTATTTACTTGTTTTCTAGATTAGGTTTAGGACTCTTTTTCCTATTGTATTTAGGATACTGCCCCTATACCTATAAATAGGGCACAACAATATCAGTTTCGGGGAGGCTTTAATTCAATAAAACTCTTTAAGTTTTTCTTTACACTTGTGTAAGAAACCTTATGGCTAATTGTGGACTCAATTAGTGGCTAGTCGTGGACTCGACTAGCAAATTGATTCGTGGACTCGAATCAATCTTACTTTCTTCAACCTTAGATTTAGGTTCGTGGACTCGTTCTTGAATCGAAGGAAACTAGATCCGACTCTAGTTGATTGAAGATTGCAACATCGAGGTACTTGAAGCTACATGGGATTCTTCCAAGTCTTTGAGGATTCAAGACAAAGGGTTTCTCGTGAGGTTTAAGGTATTTTTAACCATCTCTATCTTTAGTTGTGAGAGCATTCTTGGGACCATATACTCATCTAATTTGAATCTTGGACTAGGTTCATATCAAATAGTGATATTCAAACAAGGTGGAAATCCAAGTCAAGCCCATTTGCAAAAGATGAAGAAGAATTCATGGATTTTTATAATTGTTTAAGTGTTGATTTGGGAGATTAAATTAGGCCCAAATAAGTCTTATAATTTTTAGTCATCATTATTTTTAATTGTTTGGCATTAAAGAGAAAACACTAGTTTGTATTTAGAAAGGATTCCTAAAATCCCTTTCTAAAGAGGACTATATTTACAAGCTTTCTAGATTAGGTTTAGGACTCTTTTTTCCCTTTGTATTTAGGATTACAATGCTGCCCTATACCTATCAAAAGGGCAGATCCATATCAGTTTTAAGCATGTTTTAATTCAATAAAATTCTTAAGTTTTTCTTTACACTTGTGTTTAGAAACCTTATGGCTAATTGTGGACTCAATTAGTGACTAGTCGTGGACTCGACTAACAAATTGATTCGTGGACTCGAATCAATCTTACTTTCTTCAACCTTAGATTTAGGTTCGTGGACTTGTTCTTGAATCGAAGGAAACTAGATCCGACTCTTGTTGATTGAAGATTGCAACATCGAGGTACTTGAAGCTACATGGGATTCTTCTAAGTCTTTGAGGATTCGAGACAAAGGGTTTCTCGTGAGGTCTAAGGTATTTATTTGTCTCTCTCTTTACTTTTGAGAGCATTCTTGGGACAATATTCCAAATTGATATGAACCTTGGAGAATAATACGAACCAGAACACATGGAATCCAATAAGGGTGTATAGTGGGCTCATCACAAGGCCAAAAAGTACATCCTTAAAGCATCATTCGTGAAAAAATCACGGAATTCCAATAATAATTCCATTCGATAGAGGAAAGTTTTATAGTGGCCCCATTCAAGTGATATCATGGATCCGAAGAGAATGTTTACAAGTTTATAGGTCGAATCATTTTCTAGAAGAGGAGGATGATGCGGCCAACATAATGAAGATCCATCAAGAGTACCGATAGGGGGCAATCACAAGATCTAAGTCCAAACAATTAAGACAACTCTTCATTAGTGATATTCAAACATGGTGGAAATCCAAGTCAAGCCATTTGCAAAAGATGAAGAAGAATTCAAGGATTTTTTATAATTGTTTAAGTGTTGATTTGGGAGATTAAATTAGGCCCAAATAAGTCTTATAATTTTTAGTTCATCATTATTTTTAATTGTTTGGCATTAAAGAGAAAACACTAGTTTGTATTTAGAAAGGATTCCTAAAATCCCTTTCTAAAGAGGACTATATTTACAAGCTTTTAGATTAGGTTTAGGACTCTTTTTCCCTTTGTATTTAGGATTAAAATGCTGCCCTATACCTATCAAAAGGGCAGATCCATATCAGTTTTAAGCATGTTTTAATTCAATAAAATTCTTAAGTTTTTTTTTACTTGTGTTAGAAACCTTATGGCTAATTGTGGACTCAATTAGTGGCTAGTCGTGGACTCGACTAACAAATTGATTCGTGGACTCGAATCAATCTTACTTTCTTCAACCTTAGATTTAGGTTCGTGGACTTGTTCTTGAATCGAAGGAAACTAGATCCGACTCTTGTTGATTGAAGATTGCAACATCGAGGTACTTGAAGCTACATGGGATTCTTCTAAGTCTTTGAGGATTCGAGACAAAGGGTTTCTCGTGAGGTCTAAGGTATTTATTTGTCTCTCTCTTTACTTTTGAGAGCATTCTTGGGACAATATTCCAAATTGATATGAACCTTGGAGAATAATACGAACCAGAACACATGGAATCAATAAGGGTGTATAGTGGGCTCATCACAAGGCCAAAAAGTACATCCTTAAAGCATCATTCGTGGAAAAATCACGGAATTCCAATAATAATTCCATTCGATAGAGGAAGTTTTATAGTGGCCCAATTCAAGTGATATCATGGATCGAAGAGAATGTTTACAAGATTAGAGGTCGAATCATTTACTAGAAGAGGAGGTTGATGCGGCCCAACACAATGAAGATCCATCAGGAGTACCTATTGGGCAATCACAAGATCCAAGTCCAAACAATTAAGACAACTCTTCATTAGTGATATTCAAACATGGTGGAAATCCAAGTCAAGCCCATTTGCAAAAGATGAAGAAGAATTCAAGGATTTTTATAATTGTTTAAGTGTTGATTTGGGAGATTAAATTAGGCCCTAATAAGTCTTATAATTTTTAGTCATCATTATTTTTAATTGTTTGGCATTAAAGAGAAAACACTAGTTTGTATTTAGAAAGGATTCCTAAAATCCCTTTCTAAAGAGGACTATATTTACAAGCTTTCTAGATTAGGTTTAGGACTCTTTTTTCCCTTTGTATTTAGGATTAAAATGCTGCCCTATACCTATCAAAAGGGCAGATCCATATCAGTTTTAAGCATGTTTTAATTCAATAAAATTCTTAAGTTTTTCTTTACACTTGTGTTAGAAACCTTATGGCTAATTGTGGACTCAATTAGTGGCTAGTCGTGGACTCGACTAACAAATTGATTCGTGGACTCGAATCAATCTTACTTTCTTCAACCTTAGATTTAGGTTCGTGGACTTGTTCTTGAATCGAAGGAAACTAGATCCGACTCTTGTTGATTGAAGATTGCAACATCGAGGTACTTGAAGCTACATGGGATTCTTCTAAGTCTTTGAGGATTCGAGACAAAGGGTTTCTCGTGAGGTCTAAGGTATTTATTTGTCTCTCTCTTTACTTTTGAGAGCATTCTTGGGACAATATTCCAAATTGATATGAACCTTGGAGAATAATACGAACCAGAACACATGGAATCCAATAAGGGTGTATAGTGGGCTCATCACAAGGCCAAAAAGTACATCCTTAAAGCATCATTCGTGGAAAAATCACGGAATTCCAATAATAATTCCATTCGATAGAGGAAAGTTTTATAGTGGCCCAATTCAAGTGATATCATGGATCGAAAGAGAATGTTTACAAGTTTATAGGTCGAATCATTTACTAGAAGAGGAGGATGATGCGGCCCAACCACATGAAGATCCATCAAAGAGCCTATTGGGCAATCACAAGATCAAGTCCAAACAATTAAGACAACTCTTCATTAGTGATATTCAAACATGGTGGAAATCCAAGTCAAGCCATTTGCAAAAGATGAAGAAGAATTCAAGGATTTTTATAATTGTTTAAGTGTTGATTTGGGAGATTAAATTAGGCCCTAATAAGTCTTATAATTTTAGTCATCATTATTTTTAATTGTTTGGCATTAAAAGAGAAAACACTAGTTTGTATTTAGAAAGGATTCCTAAAATCCCTTTCTAAAGAGGACTATATTTACAAGCTTTCTAGATTAGGTTTAGGACTCTTTTTTCCCTTTGTATTTAGGATTAAAATGCTGCCCTATACCTATCAAAAGGGCAGATCCATATCAGTTTTAAGCATGTTTTAATTCAATAAAATTCTTAAGTTTTTCTTTACACTTGTGTTAGAAACCTTATGGCTAATTGTGGACTCAATTAGTGGCTAGTCGTGGACTCGACTAACAAATTGATTCGTGGACTCGAATCAATCTTACTTTCTTCAACCTTAGATTTAGGTTCGTGGACTTGTTCTTGAATCGAAGGAAACTAGATCCGACTCTTGTTGATGAAGATTGCAACATCGAGGTACTTGAAGCTACATGGGATTCTTCTAAGTCTTTGAGGATTCGAGACAAAGGGTTTCTCGTGAGGTCTAAGGT
>NW_017618244.1:0-10742 GCF_001879475.1 Ipomoea nil | reverse complement strand
AAGATTGTTGGAAGCCATACACTTGTAAAGCTTTAGTCAACTTGGCATTCCATTGCCTACTTGCCTGTTTAAGGCCATACAGGGATCTCATGAGCTTGCAAACCTGATTTGGCTTCCCATTCTTAAAACCAGGGGTAATACCATGTAGACTTCCTCCTCTAAGTCACCATGTAAAAAAGCATTGTTGATGTCAAGTTGCTGAATGTTCCATCCTTAATAGCAGCCACAGCCAAGAAGGTTTTGATTGTGGTCATCCTAGCCACAGGTGAGAAAGTCTCAATGTAATCAACACCTAATTGTTGAGTATAACCCTTTGCAACCAGCCTGGCCTATACCTCTCTATAGAGCCATCTGCTCTATGCTTCACTTTATACACCCATCTACAACCAATGGGGGTTTTACCAGCTGGCAATTCTGTTAAGATCCAAGTTTTGTTCTGGTTTAAAGCATTTATCTCAGCTTCCATGGCTTGTCTCCATTCCAAATGCAACACTACTTCTTGATAAGATTGTGGTTCCTCAGAGGAAGAAATAGCAGCTGCACACATTCTATGATCAGGAGATAAGTTTTGGTAAGAGATGAACTTCTCTAGAGAATGGGGAGAAGTTCTGGCAATGGTGATGTTGGATGTGGTAGTCTGACAAATATAGTCTTGTAACTTTGAGGGAACATTTCTTGTTCTTAAAGATCTCCTAGGCTGCTGTTGATCAGCCTGATTGTCAGTGTCTCTGAAATCATTCTCAGAGCAAGAGTGTGTCATAAGCATGACTAGGACCAATGGAATAGTCTCTGATCTGTGAGAGTTCCACATGAATGTCTGGTGTTTGCTGATTCTCTTCCACATGAATGTCTGGTGTTTGCTGATTCTCTAGCTGGACTTCTGCAGATTGGTCATTCAACAAAGTATCCCTGACCATTCCACTCTCATTATGTTTTCCAGCCTGGTCCAATGTACCAAAGTTTGCTTCAATATATGTTGGGACCAAAGGGAGAGAAGGTCCAAGGCTTTCTGGTGTAGCATTGCTAGAACCAGTCCCTGAGTATCCTTCTTTGAAGGGAAAAATATGCTCATGAAAAGTCACATTTCTGGAAATAAAAACAGCTCTGTCAGTCATATCAAACACCATATACCCTTTTATATTAGCAGGAAATCCCAAGAAAATGCATTTCTTGGCTCTTGTTTGCATCTTGTTCCTCCCTTGTGAAATAGTAGCTGCAAAGCATAGGCATCCAAAAGATCTCAAGTGATTGTAATCAACATCTTTTCTATATAACATTTGGAAGGGAGACTGGCCATCCAGAACCTCAGTGGGTAACCTGTTTATTAGATAAGATGCATGCAAAACACAATGACCCCAAAAGCTGTCAACAAGTCCAGATTGAAACTTCAAGGCCCTAGCTATATTCAAAATATGTTGATGCTTCCTTTCCACTACCCCATTCTGCTGGGGAGTATGTACATATGACCTTTGATGGACAATCCCTTTTTCATTATAGAAAGCTTGCATCATAAACTCACTCCCATTATCAGTTCTGACAGTCTTAATTTTGGCATCAAAGTGAGTGAGGACATAATTATAGAAGTTATGAAATGTGGATCTGACCTCTGACTTATGTTTCATTAAGTGTAGCCAAGTGTATCTGCTATAATCATCAACAATTGTTAAGAAATAATGTTCTCCATTAAGAGAAGCCACAGAAAATGGTCCCCAAATATCCATATGGATTAGATCAAAACATTTCTCAGATTTATTATTGCTAAGAGAAAAAGGAGCTTTCTTATGTTTGGCAAAATAACATGTGTCACAAGCTGATCCAGAGGCAGTACATGGTGAGATTTTCACCCCTTTCAACATTTGCATCTTATTCATTGGGTAATGACCCAGCCTATTGTGCCATATCTCAGCAGAAAGACTACTACAAGTCATTACATTGGAGTCATTAGCAGACTGAACAGAATGGACCTTCTTCCTGATAGGAGGGTTGGAGAGCAGATATAATCCTCCCTTTTCTTTAGCAAAACCATCCACCCTCCCAAGATGGCCCTGAACATCACAGCAATCAACCCTTATAATAATTTCATATCCTGATTCTCTTACCAGCTTGCTAGCAGAAACAATATTAAAGGAAAAAGATGGAATAAACAACACATTTTTCAACATCATATCCATGTGAAGTTTAATATTCCCAATGTGAGTAACATCAACTGTTTCCCCCATTGGGCAGCCTTACTGATACTCCAATGAACAGCATAATGAGATTCAAAGTAGTCCAAAGAACTAGTGATATGATCAGTTTGCACCAGAATCTAAAATCCAAACATCAAGAGAATTTAACACAGTATTGATATGAGGATTAAAGATGAACTTGCCTTCATTATGTTTCTCTGCCAACCTTCCTGGAATCTGAATTGATTCCAGTGTTAGATAATGTCACAGCATTATTAGATGAATGACCCCCTTGGCTTTGGCTCTGCAACAGACTCACAAGCCTTTGAAACTGCTCAGCAGTAAGGCCTACATCTCCAACTTGGTTCACAGAAGCAGGCTGAGTCTCTTGAGCTTGTTTATCCTTAGACTTATAACCTGGAATCCACCCTGGTGGGAAACCATGCTTCTTGTAACATTTTTCAATCGTGTGCCCTAATTTCCCACAGAACACACACTTAGGAACATTCTTTCCAGAATTATTGCCTGAACTTTTTTTGTTAAAGGAAGTTGCAACAGCCACAGTGGACTGGTCATCTGAATTCTGTACTGTTATGTTCTGCACAGAATTAGATTGAATCAAATCGGGATTCTTCATGATGCCAGAGTTTCTAAGCTTCCTTTCCATCTTGAGGGCCATGTTAAGGACCTTCTCCATAGCAGGGATGGGATCCATAACCAAAATTCCGGACTTAATGTTCTCATCGATCTACTCCACGTTGCGTAATTAACTTCTGACAAAGGAGGAGAAACGAGCACGAGGTTAGGATTCTCCGTCACATGCAAGTACATAGGATCGTGAAGCTCATCCACGAGCTGAACAGGGCTGGAGTTCATCGGAATGCGATCGGATGACGTAGCTTGCTCGCCACCATTTTCATCACCCGGTTTCAGTCTCCGCCGTGACTGCCGCGGCGTAGCTCCGGTAACGCTCTGATACCATGTTGAGAAACCTCAAGGACTAGAAGAAAAACAGTATGCATTCCATTGAAGAAGATGAAGAGAGTTTATGTGTTTACAGGCTGAAAGAAGAGATGAATGTATCAACTTGTCTACAGCTTACACATCATAGGCTATATAGACAAGCCGTTATAACTGCCAAGAGAAAAAAGAAAAGACTAATAAACCCCTGACTTATTAAGCTAAGAAAGAAAGCAAAAGCAGAGAAGAGCTGAACTTGGACTGCTGCAAGCTGCAAGTTTGGTGCATTATTTGAGATGTTTGAGAGGATTGAAGATATGACTGAGCTGTGCATTACTTCATCATCTATTATATTCAAAAATTAATTTTAAATGTTTTATTATATGAAATAATATAACAATGAGCTAGCATGCATGGCTATTCTAGCTATAAACTAGATTGCAATCCCGGCGTTGCGCCTACATTCTTATTTTCAATTAATAGTATTGTTTTGTTTATTGATAATCATTTTATTGTTTTTACTTAACAATTTTTTTTATATTTTATTATCATAACGAAGTAGCTTGTAGTTGGTGGTGGTGGTGTTGAAAGTTTTTATTATTATTTT
Source organism: Ipomoea nil (assembly GCF_001879475.1). Classification (NCBI taxonomy): domain Eukaryota; kingdom Viridiplantae; phylum Streptophyta; class Magnoliopsida; order Solanales; family Convolvulaceae; genus Ipomoea; species Ipomoea nil. Next base: position 7,007 of record NW_017618244.1, on the reverse strand, counting down.
GAGAAAACAAATTATACCCTTAAAAGGTCATTTTGCATGTAATCAACTAACAACTAATTTACCAAGTATCTTTTAACAACTAGCTAATATTATAAGCAGTCAAACCCACTAACCCAATTCGCTAACAACTATTTGCCAAACACCTCCTTTCTATCGTTTTTCAAACTTTTCAAAATAGCTCTAGGTGAGCTTGAATTTTGAAATAAGAGTTTTATAACAAACTAAACAAAGCTTGGAAACAAGTGTTGGTCCCGATACCAAAGGGCGAGAGTCTAGAGGAGGGGGGGGGGGGTGGATAGACTCTACTCGAAAATAAAACTTAACTCGAAAGTGTAGTGCACAGCGGAAAATAGTTTATCCTTTTTAAAGTTTCTTTGCACACGTTAATATTGAAAGTGTTTTCTTAGGGTTGATATAGATGCAATGCAATGCAGTTAAGTAAAGATAAATGACGAGAGCAAGAGAGAGATTTTTATAGTGGTTCGGCTATTAACGAAGCCTACTCCACTCTTCTTTCACAACTCGTGAAAGGGTTTGCACTATCACTCCTAGTACAAACTAAGCCAAGCTTGCTTCCTTGATCACTAAGCCGAATAACAACTTGCTAGGTTTTTCAACTCCTCCGAGTTTACTCTGCCTTTATCAACTTCTACAGAGTTCAGTGTTGGAAAAGGTTGATGGTATCTCCAACTTGAAATCTTGTCTTGACAATTCTTGGTCTTCGTATAAACTGTGCAAGATTTCTTAATGTTGTGAAGACTTTGAAAGCTATATGATCGATCTTTAAAAGAGTCTTCACAAACACACACTGGTTTTGAAAATAGCTTGTAGCTTGAGAGAGTTAAAAATCTTTTTGATAGCTATAGAGTGATAAAAATCAGCACATTCTTCAAGTGATGAAGAGGGGTATTTATAGGTGTGAGAAATCCATCCATTGAAGGAAGATGAGAATTCAAAACCTATTAACCAGTGTGTATTGTCCGCTGGGTAAGGAGACTTAATTGCGGTTGTACTGTATAGCCGTTGGCTTCAAAAGTAACCAACCTTTTTGTCCTGTAGTGCAGACAAAACGTACCAATCATTAAATGCTCCTTGAAATTTGAAATCTCATTCCTAGGACACCATTTTTTCTAGGATGATTTTCCCAACTTTGAGACTTGGACATTTATGCTTCTGAAAAACAAATAAGACTTGTCCAATCGAGTCAGACTTTGACTCGTAGTCTCGAGTTCTGGTAACAAAAGATTGTCCTTATCATTCTTTATCTTCACAATTCAAATGATCTTTCTTTATCATTTGTCAATTACACAAGAGATAGAACGTTTTAGGTTTCGGTCTTAGCGGATCTCTCGACCTTCTCTTGATCTTCTCTTCTCTTCAACTTGTCTGACTGACTAAGAAAGATTCTAATTCGTGTAGATGTATAATTGAGCACGAATCAAACTCTAAGCAAAAACAACTTTCGTTCTACACAAAGGATACTAAACAACTAGAGTAAAAGAGGGGTCCAAATTCTTAGTTAGTTTGGTATCATCAAAATCTAATTACACATGTTCCTAAAAATTTCTCCCTTTTTGATGATGCAAAAACCTACACTCTCGCTATTAGGCTGAAATTATCCATGAAAGGATTTTCATTACAAAACAGCCAAATAGTTGAGTTTAGAAGAAAAGTCTAAGTAAATAAAATAACATAAGAACTCAACACAACCCACAAAAAAGATAGATTTCATTCATATTAGATTCATATTACAAAAAGACATCTATCTATTACATATTTTGAAGTTCTTCTCTCTGTCGAGCTTCTTTTCTTCGGGTTTCTTCTTCTTGAGCTATCTGAGCTTTGAGCAATTCAGATCAATTTCATCATTGATGATCTTCATGAAATCTCGTGGTAATTCGGCATACTGCTCTTATAAGTTATAACTCATATAGTTGTTGTATGCTTCGAGAATGTCTCGTCTAGGGATAATTCCATTGTTCCACCAACAAAACTAATTAAATGGCATTCATTCCTTCAACATAGCTTTTGCTTAATTTTTCACGGATCATGAACACAACATTGTGCTTGGCAGCTAGATTAGCATCTTTACCAATGGCTTTCAAGTTCTTTATCTTCTTCTGTACTTCTTGGAAGTAAATAAGATCTTGTTTCTTCTTCTTCTTAATCTCTTCATCAACAAGACACTGCCTTTCATTCTCTTCCCTTATTTCTTTACTCATGGTTCTTTGATAATCTTGTCTAGTATGATTGTCTCTTCTCTTTAACCATGTAGGCATGCTACAACATTTGTTGATGGTTTTGAAATTCAAATGATTTAGCCTCTTCTGTCATTCCCAACTAGCTTCATTCGAATTGTTTGCCATCAAGCATTCAAATTCCTTTGTTGTACTCCAATCTACAACATACATATTCTTCTTTCTTAATCCGGCAAGTACGACTTCATTCGTAGATTCATCTTTGACTTGACATCATTTGCCTTTGTAAAATTCTACAAGATATCCTTTGTCGCAAAATTGACTTGTACTGAACAAGTTGAACTTTAATCCTTCGACATAAGATACGTCTTCAATTCGTAGACCATTTTTCACAATTGTACCCGTTCCTTTTGTCATTCCATATCGATCATTTCCTCCGAAAACTACTTTTGGTCCTTCGATACTTTTGAACTCAACTAGACTAGCTTTATTGCCGGTCATATGTCGAGAGCATCCGCTATCGAAATATCAAATTTCCTGCAAAAAAAAAAATTAATTGTTTTTAGGTACCCAGACTTGTTTGGGTTCTTTTGTGTTAGTAATTTTTGGCATCCAAATCCACCTAGATCCCACTGATCCAAGAGTAGGTGATTTGTAACCATTAAAGACTCTATAATCATAATGCACTTGCGAATAATGCTTTGGTGCGGGTTGGGAATCAGATAGTTGCTTGATCCTATGAAAAAGAGCAAATCTGGACTTGGTCCATGGTTTGTCTTCAAGCGACCAATCTTGTTCTGAGGGATATAATCTCACTGCCCCAATTCTCAGAATTCTTCCCATAATTCCTATGAGGTTTTATTGCACTAGACTCGTTGGCTCTCCTTTGAGATACAAATTTTTGCCTTTTTAAATTTTGTTGCCTTTCCGAGATATTAATTTTTGGATTCGGCTTTGCAACATTTTTTTGGGCATTGATTCGATTTCCAACTCCTTGTCTCATTGTGCTATGCTGACTTTTCACAAATTTTACCGCTGGAACTTTATTAATTAAATTAGTAGTGGAATTAGTCAGCTTCATAGGGGTTTGAGAACATGATGGATTATAGCCCAATCCGGCCTTATCTCCAGCGGGTTTTTGCATACTTAGCATCTTATCCATTATTTTGGATGAATGCATAAATGATGCGATTACTTCCCGAAGGTTATGTTCTCGAAGCTCTCTAGCTTTGCACTCTTCTTGAAGTCGAATAATTTCGGCTTTCTAGTTCCTCAATTCAAGTAAAGCATTTTGCAATTTTTGTGCCATTTGTTCCTTTTCAAGGATTAGCAAATTATTGCGCTCTTTGACTTGAGTATGAGTGGCCATGACTTCTTGACAATCTTTCATGAGACTTTGAAATGATCCTTGAGTCTGGAAAGAGGTGTCAACAGAACTAAAGGAACCAAAGGAACTAGAAGATACCTCTTCGTCGGTTTCACGCGCCATAAAGCATTCCTCATGTTCGGATGTCTTGCTTACTAAGCATAGTAGCGCTGTATCTTCTTGTGATGAATCACTCTCATCACTAGATGATTCTTCGGATTCACTTGCTTCTAGTGGATCGCTTATTAGTGCATTCCGCTTGTCTTTTTTGAATTTCTTCTCTTTCGATTTGTATTCAACCTGCAGAGAGTTAGAAGTATTCTAATTTTTGTTCGCCTTGGGGTGTGGACATTCGGCCATAAAGTGTCAAGGCTTCATACAATTGTAACACACATTTGTGTTTTCTTCGGCAGATTTTCTTCTTGATATTCTATTCTCTCGAAACGAATTTCCTTGTGGCGATCCTTTGTTCTTTTGCATGAACTTCTTTGAATTTCCTAACAAATAAGGAAAATTGTTCGTCAGATAAAAAATCATTATTTCCTACTGACCTTGATGTGGATAGTTGTTCGGCCATCAGTGCGGATGTTCGTTCATCGCGTTCTTCTTCGACTCGTGTCTTCATTTCGAACTCATACGCCTTAAGATCACTAAAGAGTTTATCCGTAGATAATGTCCTTAGATCTCTGTGATCACGCATTGCAGTCACCTTCATATCCCAACTTGTAGGTAGTTCGCGTAACACTTTGAGCGATATTTCCTTCTGGGTAATGGTCTTTCCCAGATCCGTGATTTCTCCAAGGATTTTGATCAATCGAGCTTCCATGTCAGTGATGCTTTCGTTTGGTAGCATTTTGAAATCTTCGAACCTCTTCATGGCAATGGTTAGTTTGTTGTCTTTTTCTTGTTCGTCGCCTTCACCGATACTAATGAGAGTATCCCATATTTCTTTTGCTGTGGTGCACTTTCGAATCTTTGGGAATATGGTGTCATCTACGGCCTTGAACATAATATCTTTGGCAATGTTGTCCAAATAAACTTCTCCCGAAAGGGTGGCGAGAAGTCTAGAGGAGGGTGAATAGACTTCTCTAACATTTTCACTTCTTTTACAAAACACACAAGGCAAATAACACTTTGGTAATTTCAACTCTAAATAACAAGCATCAACAAGTTAAACAACTTAGAGTATGCAGCGGAATAGATAGAGGTAAAGTGTTATGCTTAATAGTGCGGTGCTCAAAGAGAGATTCTAAACATGCAACATGTTAGAAACACTTGATATGACTCAAAGATGATGTAAATAAATTTGGCTTGCATGCGAACGTGGGAACTATTAAACCCAGACAGATAAAGATATGCGATAAAACGTAACCGGGTTAGTTCGCAGTTAGAATAAGCATGCACAAAATAAATGAGCAGTAAGTAAAGAGAGAGAGAGATTTATAGTGGTTCGGAGATGGTGTAATTCTCCTACTCCACTCTTCTCCATTCACTTCAAGGAGGAAATTCACGATTCTTTGATCACCCAGATACAATAGTGAATACGTGTCCACCGACAATTCTCCAAGTGCTTCACACAAAGCTACACTCCTCCAAGGTTTTTCGCAAGCTCCTCTTGTTACTCCGTCTTCCCGAGTACTTCGCACCAAGCTGTACTCCTACACCACGAGAACTACGCACAAAGCTACGCTCTCACAGGGTTTTCACAAGCTCCCATTGTTACTCTGCCCTTTACAACGAGTGGTACGCACAAAGCTACACTCAACTAGGATTTTTCAGTCTCTCTAGTTACTCCGCCCTCTTTCTACACTCAGTAGAGAAGTTTTCAAAGAAATAAAATATTTCTCTCACTCAGACTTGAATTCTATCATATATAGCTCAATATATCGCTTCTTGGTTGATTTGAATATTGCTTGCTTTTTTCTTGCTTGTATATCTTAAACGATCAGTCGTACTTGTCTTCAAGTCTGCTTGGACAATTTATAGCCAATGAAAGCTATTTGCCCGTTGATCAACTTTCGATCTCGATCGTCCATCTTCGTATGTAGTTGATCAAAAATAAAGTTGTCAACTTGATCTGAAATGTTAGGGCAGTAGTCTTTCGTATTAGGCATTAATTTAATCGTACAATGCGCGTATATATTATAACTAGTATGTAAAGAAATATGAATTTCCCTATCTCTAACTTCTGTAGTAACCTGTCCATGACAAATTATATTTTGGACCATGGTCTGCCTTATAAGGTATATTTTTTAATATACTGAAGGAACATTATTTGTATACTAAAAGTTCGAGATAATAACTAAAATGGTCTATCGACTATGCTGTAATTTTCAATTTAGTCCTCAACATCATTCCTTACCTAGTTAAGTCTTCAATTGTGTAATCTTTGTCCAATTTAGTCATCTGTTAACTTTTCTGTTTGTTGATGGTTAAAACTAGGGGTAAATTTTAATTTCATAAGCTTCATGAGGAGAGACAAGCACAGCCAGGTTCTCTGCAAGACAAACGCTTATGTTTTCCATTTCACACTGAAATTTGGAGCATTTGACTCTGGATTTTGGTGTTTTCTTGATTGTCTCAACAACTTTTCCCTCTCCTGTGTTCTTCCCCACCGCTGTAACCGCCATCAAACCCTCACCTTCCTCCGCCTCCTCGGCGGCTTTTCGCCTGTAAACACGGCGGTATTAACATCGCCACCTCTTCTGATGAAAATCCCATCGGCGGGGCTTCGTCCCGGGCTCCAAGCAAACAACCTCGTGGGCCATTACCTTGGACGCCAAGATTTGAAGCTTTTAGCCATGTCGAATCACCTTAACCAGTCCCACGTTTCTCCGCTTCGACCATCTCTTCTTATTCATGCACTTAGCCTTTACAACCTTAAAAACCGCTCGAAATGGAGGGAGAGAAATATGGCCAGGAAAAAGATAGCTCCGTCGAGAAATTCTTGTCGAGCCCCACTTCTCCGAACCCCAATGGCAATAGAAAGTGCGATGCAACAAAGAAGGAGAGAAAACGTCGAGTTTCTCATTGCTTCCCTGACAAGTTACGTTCATGGAAGGTGAAGGCACTAGGCGGTTGATGTTCGAAGACGACAACGTTGGTCCCAAACGCTGTTCGTCAGAGGCGGATATCCGCCTCGTCTCGGCTATGCCGGATGCAATACTGGTTTGTAAGCCATCGAAGGAGTCCACTGTTTCGCTCTTCCAGGATCTGTTCTAGCTGTTTCGATGTAAGTGCGAAGGTGGAAAGAGGAAGCTGGTCATTATCTAAATTGTTCATCTTTGAAGAAGACAGGAATTGAAGTGTACTTAAAGCATATATACTCCAAATTGAACAAAAAAGAAATTCAAATTGAATCTTCCCTGGGATTTCTGTAAATCAGTTCAATAAGGATGCATGCATGCACATGACAATTTATACTGAAAGATGATCCAGGAGTT
>NW_017618243.1:12500-17623 GCF_001879475.1 Ipomoea nil | reverse complement strand
GGGCCATTTTGCCCCCAAGGGCACGTGTCGTTGGCTAAGCCGTCGTGGCGGAAGGGTCACGGTGGCCGCCTTGAATTACAATTCCGATCGAGCGGCGAGCTGAATCCTTTGCAGACGACTTAAATACGCGACGGGGTATTGTAAGGGGTAGAGTGGCCTTGCTGCCACGATCCTCTGAGATTCAGCCCTTTGTCGCTCCGATTCGTCCCTCCCACCCCCTATCCAACCCGCCTTTCATCACTCCCTATGAAATCCAATTCAATCCACACTATTACGCGAGAGGTTACAATTCCAAGAATGGTTAGGATGTCTAAGTGGTTAAGCGCTCAATCAAGAAACAAAGGCTTGAAAAAATGGCTAAGTGTCAAAGTATTCACAAGTTTCAAGTTCTGTGTACAAGTGTTTAGTGGCCAAGGACTTAGCCACGTTTCACTCGAACTTCGTTGGTGCCTACGTTGCGGACGGATGTGGCACGCTGGTACCTAAGTGCGGACAGAGTTCCGTACTAAGTGGCTAAGTGCGGACGGCGGTGCATAAGTTGCTGACTTATGCGCAACGTTAGTGCCTAAGTTGCGGACTCATGCGGAACGATGGTGCCTAAGTGCGGACTGTTGCGGAACGGATGGTGCCTACATTGCGGACTCATGCGGAACGAGTGTGCCCAAGTTGCGGACTTATGCGGAACGATGGTGCCTAAGTGCGGACTGTTGCGGAACGGGTGGTGCCTAAGTTGCGGACTCATGCGGAACGATGGTGCCTACGTTGCGGGCTTTGCGGACTTGTGCGGAACGAGTGTGCCTACGTTGCGGACTTATGCGGAACGATGGTGCCTACGTTGCGGGCATATGCGGAACGAGTGTGCCTAAGTTGCGGACTTATGCGGAACGAGTGTGCCTAAGTTGCGGACTTGTGCGGAACGAGTGTGCCTACGTTGCGGACTTATGCGGAACGAGTGTGCCTAAGTAGCGGACTTGTGCGGAACGAGCGTGCCTAAGTTGCGGACTTGTGCGGAACGAGCGTGCCTAAGTTGCGGACTTGTGCGGAACGATGGTGCCTACGTTGCGGGCTTATGGGGAACGAGTGTGCCTAAGTTGCTGACTTATGCGCAACGTTAGTGCCTAAGTTGCGGACTCATGCGGAACGATGGTGCCTAAGTGCGGACTGTTGCGGAACGGATGGTGCCTAAGTTGCGGACTCATGCGGAACGATGGTGCCTACGTTGCGGGCTTTGCGGACTTTGTGCGGAACGAGTGTGCCTACGTTGCGGACTTATGCGGAACGAGTGTGCCTACGTTGCGGGCATATGCGGAACGAGCGTGCCTAAGTTGCGGACTCATGCGGAACGAGTGTGCCTAAGTGCCGGACTTGTGCGGAACGAGCGTGCCTAAGTGCCGGACTTGTGCGGAACGAGTGTGCCTACGTTGCGGGCATATGCGGAACGAGTGTGCCTAAGTTGCGGACTCATGCGGAACGAGTGTGCCTAAGTTGCGGACTCATGCGGAACGAGTGTGCCTAAGTAGCGGACTTGTGCGGAACGAGTGTGCCTAAGTATCGGACTTGTGCGGAACGAGCGTGCCTAAGTTGCGGACTTGTGCGGAACGAGCGTGCCTAAGTTGCGGACTTGTGCGGAACGAGCGTGCCTACGTTGCGGGCATATGCGGAACGAGTGTGCCTACGTTGCGGGCATATGCGGAACGAGTGTGCCTAAGTTGCGGACTCATGCGGAACGAGTGCGCCTAAGTTGCGGACAGTTGCGGAACGAGTGTGCCTAAGTAGCGGACAGTTGCGGAACGAGTGTGCCGAAGTTGCGGACTTGTGCGGAACGAGTGTGCCGAAGTAGCGTGCCTACGTTGCGGACTCATGCGGAACGAGTGTGCCTACGTTGCGGGCATATGCGGAACGAGTGTGCCTAAGTTGCGGACTCATGCGGAACGAGTGTGCCTAAGTGCCGGACTTGTGCGGAACGAGTGTGCCTACGTTGCGGGCTCATGCGGAACGAGTGTGCCCAAGTTGCGGACTTATGGGGTACGAGCGTGCCTAAGTTGCGGACTCATGCGGAACGAGTGTGCCTAAGTGCCGGACTTGTGCGGAACGAGTGTGCCTACGTTGCGGGCTCATGCGGAACGAGTGTGCCCAAGTTGCGGACTTATGGGGTACGAGGGTGCCTAAGTTGCGGACTTATGCGGAACGAGGGTGCCTAAGTTGCGGGCTTATGCGCAACGTTGGTGCCTAAGTTGCGGACTCATGCGGTACGAGGGTGCCGAGGTTGCGGAATTATGCGGTACGAGGGTGCCGAGGTTGCGGACTTATGCGGTACGAGGGTGCCGAGGTTGCGGACTTATGCGGAACGAGTGTGCCTACGTTGCGGGCATATGCGGAACGAGTGTGCCTACGTTGCGGGCATATGCGGAACGAGTGTGCCTACGTTGCGGGCATATGCGGAACGAGTGTGCCTACGTTGCGGACTTATGCGGAACGAGCGTGCCTAAGTTGCGGACTCATGCGGAACGAGTGTGCCTAAGTGCCGGACTTGTGCGGAACGAGTGTGCCTACGTTGCGGGCTCATGCGGAACGAGTGTGCCCAAGTTGCGGACTTATGGGGTACGAGGGTGCCTAAGTTGCGGACTCATGCGGAACGAGGGTGCCTAAGTTGCGGACTCATGCGCAACGTTGGTGCCTAAGTTGCGGACTCATGCGCAACGTTGGTGCCTAAGTTGCGGACTCATGCGCAACGTTGGTGCCTAAGTTGCGGACTCATGCGGTACGAGGGTGCCGAGGTTGCGGAATTATGCGGTACGAGGGTGCCGAGGTTGCGGACTTATGCGGAACGAGGGTGCCGAGGTTGCGGAATTATGCGGTACGAGGGTGCCCAAGTTGCGGAAAGTTGCAGTACGAGGGTGCCCAAGTTGCGGAAAGTTGCGGTACGAGGGTGCCCAAGTTGCGGAAAGTTGCGGTACGAGAGTGCCCAAGTTGCGGAAAGTTGCGGTACGAGGGTGCCCAAGTTGCGGAAAGTTGCGGTACGAGGGTGCCCAAGTTGCGGAAAGTTGCGGTACGAGAGTGCCCAAGTTGCGGAAAGTTGCGGTACGAGAGTGCCCAAGTTGCGGAAAGTTGCGGTACGAGGGTGCCCAAGTTGCGGACTTATGCGGAACGAGGGTGCCGAGGTTGCGGACTTATGCGGTACGAGGGTGCCGAGGTTGCGGACTTATGCGGTACGAGGGTGCCGAGGTTGCGGACTTATGCGGTACGAGGGTGCCGAGGTTGCGGACTTATGCGGTACGAGGGTGCCGAGGTTGCGGACTTATGCGGTACGAGGGTGCCGAGGTTGCGGAAAGTTGCGGTACGGGTGTGCCGAGGTTGCGGAAAGTTGCGGTACGGGTGTGCCGAGGTTGCGGAAAGTTGCGGTACGGGTGGGCCGAGGTTGCGGAAAGTTGCGGTACGGGGGTGCCGAGGTTGCGGAAAGTTGCGGTACGGGGGTGCCGAGGTTGCGGAAAGTTGCGGTACGGGTGGGCCGACGTTGCGGAAAATTGCGGTACGGGTGGGCCGACGTTGCGGAAAATTGCGGTACGGGGGTGCCGAGGTTGCGGAAAGTTGCGGTACGGGTGGGCCGAGGTTGCGGAAAGTTGCGGTACGGGTGGGCCGAGGTTGCGGAAAATTGCGGTACGGGGGTGCCGAGGTTGCGGAAAGTTGCGGTACGAGGGTGCCCAAGTTGCGGACTTATGCGGTACGAGAGTGCCCAAGTTGCGGAAAATTGCGGTACGGGGGTGCCGAGGTTGCGGACTTATGCGGAACGGGTGTGCCGAGGTTGCGGAAAGTTGCGGTACGGGTGTGCTGAGGTTGCGGAAAGTTGCGGTACGAGGGTGCCGAGGTTGCGGAAAGTTGCGGTACGAGGGTGCCGAGGTTGCGGAAAGTTGCGGTACGAGGGTGCCCAAGTTGCGGACTTATGCGGAACGGGGGTGCCGAGGTTGCGGACTTATGCGGAACGAGGGTGCCGAGGTTGCGGACTTATGCGGAACGAGGGCGCCCAAATTGCGCACAGTTGCGGACGGATGCGGAAAATATCACGCAACAGAGGTTTACCCGCCTGCCACCCCAGTACTTTTACGACGGTTCTGTGTTATGCCTTGGCCTATGTCGTTTTACGTCGTTCTCGTGCCAAAATGGCATATACATTTGTTTTAGAGCTTATTGTACTATTTAATTAGTGAGGCAAACGATATGCCATATATTCCTCTCACATTCCCAACAATCCCAAGTACTTGGCTAAGTCAGACAAGGAACTTTGCGGACAGCTGGGCATAAATTTGGACATCGTCGTTTTCAATGAAATAATCATCCAAACGCTTTGAAATTTACCAAGCATTGTTAAAATGCTCTAAACTAAAGGACCATGCAATAACATTTGAAAAAAAATGCACGGAACCACCCGAAATGACCGTGTGATTTACGGGACAAACCGTGTCTACTGCTGTCACTGGGGTTTTTTTTTTTTTAACTACTATAGGGGGGGTATGGTAGTTGAGGTGCCGGTCGACTTTTTTCGGAACGTGTTGGGACGGGCCCCCCTCGTCCCGTAGGCCTCGTACGAGTGTTCCCGCCGCTCGTACGTATTATTGGGGACCGGCATAGACCCATCGGAGTCGCAAGGCGGGGCGGCGCACCGGACGGAGACGGACATGCAAAAAAACATCATTGGCACGTGAATTCGGTCAATCGAGCAAACGTGAATCTGCAATATACCGTCAGTAGGTTGTGAGTTGCCGAGGCACGTGTCCAATCGTCTAGTAAGCTGTTCGTTAACGAATTACGGTGCGCCGTAGGGGCGGAGGGCGGGCGTTCGCAATGAACCCGCCCAGCGTAGCGCAGTGCAGCGTACGTGTCGTCGGGCGTGGGGGTTGACCGACCTCGCAAGAGGATAGAAATATTGTATTGCTCGAGGCCTTTCATTCCTCGAGGGCTTCCTCCACAGCACTCGTTCGACGACACGTCCGGATCTGACCGAGACGGACATGCAAAAAAACGGCCGTGGAACAAGTTGGGCAAAAAAACAACCGTGAATCTGCAATATACCGTCAGTAGGCTTGTAAGTTACCGACACCAGTGTCCACCCGTCTAGTAAGCTGTCC
>NW_017618243.1:5000-7500 GCF_001879475.1 Ipomoea nil | reverse complement strand
ATACTTGTTAATGGAATCAAAAAGAGGGGTGTAGCAAGATACCTTTAGCTTTTGAGCATCTAAAGGAACCCCAAGGTAACGAACAGGCAAGGTGCCATTAGGGATGCGTGTGAAGCTAAGGTCATCACGCACCCCAGCACAAAACAGTTTCGATTTCGTAGCACTAATCGCTAGCCCTGAGGTCCCTTCGAGCTCATTCAACGCATTCATCATTATTCCCACCGAGCTTACATCTCCCCTGCAAAAAAGCATCAAGTCATCCGCAAAAGCCAAATGGCTTATGCGGAGGTTAGAACATCTTGGGTGGAACTTGAACATCGGGCTCGCAGTCTTGGCCTTCAACATTCTTGTGAAGTATTCCATGCATAACGTGAACAACATGGGGGACATGGGGTCCCCTTGCCTTAATCCCCGCCTTCCATCAAACTTTCCATGCAAAGTACCATTAATGCTCACCGAGAAAGATGCTGTGCTTACACACTCCATGATCCATTCAGTGAAGATACTCGGAAACCCGAACCCATGCAGAACCTCCTTCAAGAAATCCCAGCTAACAGTGTCATAAGCCTTTCGGATATCCACCATTATCATGCACCTCGGGGATATTCTTTTTCTTGAATATCCCCTTATAAGTTCCTGAGCAAGCATAACATTATCAGACACCGATCTCCCACCTACAAAAGCCCCTTGGGCTTGGTCCACAATGTCCGGCAGTACTCGTCCCATACGTGCTGCAATTATCTTCGTTATTATCTTGTAAAAAACATTGCAGCACGCGATTGGTCTAAAATCCTCGACCCTTTGATCGTGCATCTTCTTGGGGATTAAGGCAATAACGGTATGATTCCATTGCTTCAACAGTTGCCCATTTCTGAAAAATTCCATCACTGCCGCTATGACCAGTGAACCAATCCGGTTCCAATTAACTTTGAAGAAAGCGGCAGTGTACCCATCGGGCCCCGGAGCTTTGTCATTACCCATAGAGAATAAAGCTTCCTTTATTTCTTCTTTAGAGATTGGGGCCACAAGGTTCAAAGCTTGATCGGCAGAGACATTGGAGCCATGGCCAAAATATGTATTGTCCGTTCCATTCCTTTCTCTTGGGGTGCCAAATAAATCAGAGAAAAATTTTACAAACAAGCTGCCCACTTGATTGAGTGAAGTAGTTAGGTTCCCATCTTGATCAAGGATTGCAGCTAGAGTTGACGCTGCATTTCTTTTATTTATGAGGCTATGAAAATAGTGTGATCCCTTATCTGCCTCAACCAAGTGGACTGTATTCAATTTTTGCGCAAAGAACCGTCTTTCAGCCTCCATCAAGAACAAGGCCCTCTTCCGAAGATCATTAACATAAGCCCTCTCTTGTTCATTCGCGTTTAGGATATCCAACCCATCTTGCGCAACAGAGTAGGCTTCTTTCGCGACTCGGGTTCTCTCCGAGATGTGGCTGAACGCATTTCTGTTAAGAGTGCGAAGAGGTCCTTTAAGAGACTTAAGTTTCTTGGCCAGAATATACTGCTTCGATCCCTCCACATGCTCTCTCCACACATTTTCAAGAGTAACTTTGAAGTCCTGGTGTGTGAGCCACATGTTTAAAAATTTGAATGGCCTTTTTCCGTCACTTATAGCAATGGACGTAGTTATAACTACGGGACAGTGATCTGAATTGCATGCCAACAACTTGAAGTCTGCCATGCATGTTAACCCGTTGGCTCCCCATCTATCATTGATCAGTACCCGATCCAGCTTGGCTTCCATATACCTATTTCTCCACGTAAAAAATTTTCCAGTAGAAGGGCAGTCCGTTAGATCCATGTTCGCACAGCAATTCTCCAAATCCTGAAGCTCATATCTAGTTGGTTCGTTTCCTCCCCTTCTTTCAGATGGTGATAACACTGTATTAAAGTCACCTGAGATTACCCATGGTTCAACAATCAATAGTCCAAGTGCTTCAATCTTCTCCCATAATTGCCTTCTCGCAACTACAGAAAAGAGGCCATAGACAAAAGTACAAAGAATCTTCTTCTGAGAAATCTTGCATAGAATGAGACAGTGGACATGTTGAGGTCCAGTCTCAAGGATTGAGCAGTCTACTAGCGCTGGGTTCCATGTAACAAGAATCCTTCCACCAACAGTATCATGGAAGTTGGTTGCAAGCTTCCATCCATTCTTTCGGTTTTTAACGAACAAGTCAGCTTTCTCAATCGACAATTTAGTTTCCAGAAGTGCAATAACAGATAGTTTATTGTTCCAAACGAAGTCCCAGACTTCTTTTTGTTTGAGGGGTTGATTCAAACCCCTCACATTCCAAGTTCCGATCAACATTGAGCAACGGAGGTGGGTGCTCGCCGACCACCGCCGCCAGCCACTTTGTTAATCCCAAGTGGCAGGGATGTCCGAGATGTTTTCTTTTGCTTCTTAGATTGCGGGGATCGTCTTCTTGCCCCAGCCACCACACGAGAGGGCTCTATGGGTAAGGTGACAACATTTTCTTCTTCAT
>NW_017618242.1:0-3021 GCF_001879475.1 Ipomoea nil | reverse complement strand
CCCTTGTTTCCTTTCTCTTTCTCGCCGAGTCCTCGTCGAGGCGACTCCTTCTGGCTTTTTCTTGGAAACGACTAAGGTCTGGGCCCTTGTTTCCTTTCTCTTTCTCGCCGAGTCCTCGGTCGAGGCGACTCCTTCTGGCTTTTTGTTGGAAACGACTAAGGTCTGGGCCCTTGTTTCCTTTCTATTTCTCACCCAGTCCCTCGGTCGAGGCGACTCCTTCTGGCTTTTTCTTGGAAACGACTAAGTGTCTGGGCCCTTTTTCCTTTTCTATTTCTCACCGAGTCCCTCGGTCGAGGCGACTCCTTCTGTCTTTTTCTTGGAAACGACTAAGGGTCTGGCACTTGTTTCCTTTCTCTTTCTCGATATCCTTAGTCGAGCGACTCCTTCTGGCTTTTTCTTGGAAACGATTAAGGTCTGGGCCCTTGTTTCCTTTCTCTTTCTCGCCGAGTCCCTCAGTCGAGGGGACTCCTTCTGGCTTTTTCTTCGAAACGACTAAGGGTCTGGGCCCTTGTTTCCTTTCTCTTTCTCGCCGAGTCCCTTGTCGAGGCGACTCCTTCTGCTTTTTCTTGGAAACGTCTAAGGGTCTGGGCCCTTGTTTCCTTTCTCTTTCTCGCCGAGTCCCTCAGTCGAGGGACTCCTTCTGGCTTTTTCTTCGAAACGACTAAGGGTCTGGGCCCTTGTTTCCTTTCTCTTTCTCGCCGAGTCCCTTTGTCGAAGCGACTCCTTTTGGCTTTTTCTTGGAAATGACTAAGGCTCTGGCCCCTTGTTTCCTTTCTCTTTCGCGCCGAGTCCCTCAGTCGAGGCGACTTCTTCTGGCTTTTTCTTGGAAACGACAAAGGGTTGGGCCTTGTTTCCTTTCTCTTTCTCACAGAGTCCCCTCGTCGAGGCGACTTCTTCTGGCTTTTTTCTTGAAACGACAAAGGGTCTGGCCTTGTTTCCTTTCTCTTTCCGCCGAGTCCCTCAGTCGAGGCGAGTCCTTGCTTTTCTTTTGAAACGACTAAGGGTCTGGGCCTTGTTTCCTTTCTCTTTCTCGCCGAGTCCATCGTCGAGGCGACTCCTTCTGTCTTTTCTTTGAAACGACTAAGGGTCTGGGCCCTTGTTTCCTTTCTCTTTCTCGCGAGTCCTCGGTCGAGGCGACTCCTTCTGGCTTTTTCTTGGAAATGACTAAGGGTCTGGCCCTTGTTTCCTTTTATCTTTCTCGCCGAGTCCCTCGGTCGAGGCGACTTCTTCTCTTTCTTGGAAACGACTAAGGGTCGGGGCCCTTGTTTCCTTTCTCTTTCTCCCCGAGTCCCTCAGTCGAGGCGACTCCTTCTGTCTTTTTCTTGGAAACGACTAAGGTCTGGGCCCTTGTTTCCTTTCTCTTTCTCGCCGAGTCCCTCAGTCGAGGGACTCCTTCCGGCATTTTCTTGGAAACGACTAAGGGTCTGGGCCCTTGTTTCCTTTCTCTTTCTCGCCGAGTCCCTCAGTCGAGGCGACTCCTTCTGTCTTTTCTTGGAAACGACTAAGGGTCTGGGCCCTTGTTCCTTTCTCTTTCTCGCCGAGTCCCTCGTCGAGGCGACTCCTTCTGGCTTTTTCTTGGAAACGACTAATTTGGGCCCTTGTTTCCTTTCTCTTTCTCGCGAGTCCTCGGTCGAGGCCGACTCCTTCTAGCTTTTTCTTGGAAACGACTAAGTGTCTGGCCCTTGTTTCCTTTCTATTCTCACCCAGTCCCTCCGTCGAGGCGACTCCTTCTGGCTTTTTCTTGGAAACGACTAAGGACGGGGCCCTTGTTTCCTTTCTCTTTCTCGCCGGGTCCCTTAGTCGAGGCGACTCCTTCTGTCTTTTTCTTGGAAACGACTAAGGGTCTGGGCACTTGTTTCCTTTCTCTTTCTCGCCGAGTCCCTTAGTCGAGGCGACTCCTTCTGGTTTTTTCTTGGAAACGATTAAGGGTCTGGCCCTTGTTTCCTTTCTCTTTCTCGCCGAGTCTTTCAGTCGAGGGGACTCCTTCTGCTTTTTCTTCGAAACGACTAAGGGTCTGGGCCTTGTTTCCTTTCTCTTTCTCGCCGAGTCCCTTTGTCGAGCGACTCCTTTTGGCTTTTTCTTGGAAACGACTAAGGGTCTGGCCCTTGTTTCCTTTCTCTTTCTCGCCGAGTCCCTAGGTCGAGGCGACTTCGTCTGCTTTTCTTGGAAACGACTAAGGGTCGGGGCCCTTGTTTCCTTTCTCTTTTCTCGCCGAGTCCCTCGGTCGAGGCGACTCCTTCTGGCTTTTTCTTGAAACGACTAAGGGTCGGGGCCCTTGTTCCTTTCTCTTTCTCGCCGAGTCCCTCGGTCGAGGCGACTTCTTCTGTATTTTCTTGGAAACGACTAAGGGTCGGGCCCTTGTTTCCTTTCTCTTTCTCGCCAGTCCCTCAGTCGAGGCGACTCCTTCTGTCTTTTTCTTGGAAACGACTAAGGGTCGGCCCTTGTTTCCTTTCTCTTTCTCGCCGAGTCCCTCAGTCGAGGCGACTCCTTCTGTCTTTTCTTGGAAACGACTAAGGGTCTGGGCCTTGTTTTCCTTTCTCTTTCTCGCGAGTCCCTCAGTCGAGGCGACTCCTTCTGGCTTTTCTTGGAAACGACTAAGGGTCTGGGCCTTGTTTCCTTTCTCTTTCTCGCCGAGTCCCTCGGTCGAGGCGACTCCTTCTGGCTTTTTCTTGGAAACGACTAAGGGTCGGGCCCTTGTTTCCTTTCTCTTTCTCGCCGAGTCCCTGTCGAGGCGACTTCTTCTGTTTTTCTTGGAAACGACTAAGTTTCCTTTCTTTCTCGCCGAGTCCCTCAGTCGAGGCGACTCCTTCTGTCTTTTTCTTGGAACGACTAAGGGTCTGGGCCTTGTTTCCTTTCTTTTCTCGCCGAGTCCCTCAGTCGAGGGGACTCCTTCCGCTTTTCTTGGAACGACTAAGGGTCTGGGCCCTTGTTTCCTTTCTCTTTCTCGCCGAGTCCCTCAGTCGAGGCGACTCCTTCTGTCTTTTTCTTGAAACGACTAAGGGTCTGGGCCCTTGTTTCCTT
>NW_017618241.1:50611-79373 GCF_001879475.1 Ipomoea nil | reverse complement strand
TAATCTATATAATTATTATAATGTCTTCATTTATTTTAAAATTACAAGAAACACAGTATAGTATCTGATATGAGAATTCGCAATTAAAGGAATTGGTCATCATTCACTTAACATGTATGTTCCTAGGCCAGATTTAAAACCAAAATAGAATTGAATTGATATGTCCTCATCAAATTACAGTATAGTAAGACATTTTTCATTCATTATATTCTTCCTCATTAATTCCTCATTTGCATGGCATCGTCCTCTCTGACAATTGTAACCTGCAACACCATATCATTCTCCATTTGAAGTGGCAGGAACTCGCAAATACACCTATCTTCTTTTCCAACAAGGTTCAAATTCCTCAGGTTTCTCCACCCTCCTGACAGCCATGTTCGACCATCACCCCAAACAATTACATTTGCTGTCCACTCCCTGCCTATCATGTCACGTAGAGTGACGGTTGGAGGTAATTCAAGATTGAACTCCTTGATGATTTCTCTTGTATATACTGCAAATCCGATTCAATCCATTCAAAGTCATGTACGTACGTAAGTAATTGAGAAACAAGCTAAGCTAGATACACATAATGAACAATCTAACTCTATAATAAAGCAAGAAGTTTTACCAATCATTGTTTCCCGCCCAATGAAAACGACACAGTTTTGGTGGAGTCATGAATATCGAATTAGTTCCTTCTTTATTGTGCGCGTGTAATGGATTCCCTCTTGGGAATATGCCTAGCCGTTCTTATTATTATACAATCCTTGGTTCCCAAGAGTTCAATTAATGTAGAACTCTTTGGTATTGTAAACAAGATCATTACTATAAATATCTACAAAGCATAATGAACTGCTACGGCCTACGAGAAATAATTATATATTCAAATTCACATTAATTGAGATGTGCGATTTCCCAAACATAGAATGCCGGTATCTTCTTTTTTTTTGAATCTTCAGTATGTATAAATACCGGGCTTTTTCATGGCAGAACACTTCAGAAAATTCTCACACTTTACTGCCTTTTCGAAAGCCACTTTTGGTGTTTCAACATGCCTTCCATGTTCATTGCTGTCAGAAACATTAAGCCGGAACACCAGCAAAGGCAATACGAGTGAGAGCAGTTCGTGTGTATGAAGTTCCTGAGAAAAGGGGAGAGGGGCAGGTCAGTAAGAGCATGGAAGTTTTGTTCCATGATGAAGAGGTAATTTTATCTATTTGCCAATCTGATTTTGTCTACTAATCATGCATGTTATCTAATAATCTTAGTGTGTTTTGCTGTCTATAATCTTCTCATCAAATGGTCTTTCAATTAAGCTACTTTCATGCCATGTTATCTACTCATCCTAAACTGTTTTACTGTCTAAATTTTTTTTCCTATTGTATTCGCAGAGAGACTACATTCATGCGAGTATCATCAAGAAAGACATTGTAAAGTATAGAGATACAACCAAGGAAGGGAAAGTTTTTGAAATAAAGAACTTCATGGCCTCTACAAACTATTATGTCTACAAGATTACAGAGCATGGTTTCATGCTCAAATTTAACTACAGAACACAAGTGAAGGAAATACATTCTAATGGCTTTCCTTGCAAAATGTTTAGATTAAAGAGTTTTTTGGCTTTGAAAGATCCTGATGATGTGAATGACAAGGAGCTGATTGGTACTAAATTTAACTTTCCTAACTGCTAATATGTTCTTTATTCTACTTTTAGTAGTTCTTGCTAATATTTTGTTCATTTTGCAGATGTTATTGGAAGGGTAATTGAGATTTACAATCCTGTGGACAAGATTGTAGGGGGAAGGCCACAAACTAATCGACTTTCAAATTGAAGACAATGCGTAAGTTTTTTAAAATAAATTTGATTACATTAGAAAATGATGCACTTTTTTTTCATACTTTTGTGTTTTTTTTCTGTTTCTAATCCAGTGATAATACCATGATGTGTACACTCTGAAATGAGCATGTTTCTTCCCTGATGCCTTTTTACAATAGTGATTCGAAAGAACCACTGATTGTTGTCATTCAATGCTGTAGGGCCAAAGTTGTGGGTGGTGAGTTCTATATTGTTTTCTCTTCTAATCTATAGGTTCAAATACTCTATATTCTATACTGTATATATATCATACTTATATCTTAAAATACATGGCATCTATTCTATATTTTTTTTTAGGTGAAGTGAGAATAACCAGTTCCTATGATGCGATGAAGCTGTGGTTTAATGAGGATTGGGAAGAGTTTAAGAGTTTAAGTCAAAGTAAGTTCATCTTTTATAGTTCTCCTATTTTTTTTTATATCTTTATTAATGTGTGCTCTACTTTGTACTTCTGAATTTAGACAAGCCATATATTTTTTTTTAACATCTGAATACTGGACTAAAAAAAAAAATACATTGTACTGTGTATATATATTGAAGAGAGATTTGGGGGAGAATGTAAGGTGGCCGTGAGGTGGAGATGAAGAAGCAAGAAGTGGTGGTGAGGAGGAGAATAAGAGAGAAGAAGCTAAGTGAGAAGAACAAGAAGAAAGAAAATGAAATTTGACAGATCTGCTAGATAAAAAACGGATATATACGACCAGGGGTGGAGGTAGGTGGGTGCGTCTAACACACACAACCATATCACCTATTAGAGAATCCACATCAGTTGAGGAGATTTGGGGGAGAATGTAAGAGTGATTAGGAAGAGAATGTGGGAAGGGAAAGAAAAAAAAAATCAAAACTGGCGTTGAACGCGCCCCGCGTGCAGTTGCTGTGCGCGAAACGCACGCATCAAGTGCTGTCATCACATTTATTTCTCTTTGTTGGTGTGGCAGTTGCTGTGTGCGAAACGCACACAGCAAGTGCTGGTCTTCACATTTATTTCTCTGGAAGAGAAATAAATCATCATTTGAAAAAAAAAAAAAAAAAAAAAACCACTCTCACTCTTCACCTCACTCCTCCAACATGGCATTTGCACCTCAAAAGTTGTCAAATAACTCCTCATTCTTCTCTATAGTGGATGCTCTTAAAGACTTTACCTTGGCAAATGAGCCAAGTTTGGTCCCACTTACTATTAGATTTGCACAATCGCAAAATTATTTAATGGTTTTAAAGAATATATACAAATTTTCAATTACTCCTTCAATAATATATACATTTTGAATTGGCACTATAAACTTTCTCATATATGTATGAGTTGTACTTTAAAAATATAGTAATACACATTAATTAAATGACCATAAAATTTTCTCGTATATATTATTATTATTATTATTATTATTATTATTATTATTATTATTATTATTATTATTATTATTATTATATAGACACAGACACATTTCGAATATTTCTATATAGATTTGTGCTACAACTATGCACAAATAATAATACTACAATCTTGATTAAATATTTATAGATTTATTTACATAAAATCAACACAAAAGAGCGCACATAAACAAATCTAGAAAAAAAAAAACAAAAAACAAAAAAAAAAAAGAAAAAATCTTGAATTTTGGTATACAAACCAATTTATATGAGTCAGTCTTGGTGCAAAAAACTAATAAAAGGTAATACTTCTCTTTTGTGTCATTTTCACGTTGCAAAACCCTTTTAACGTTACTTATTTTGCGTAATAGTTCTGGACTACATAGTAAATAAATGACACGACGTCATTTTTAGAAATATGATATTGTATGCCATTTAAGAAATAATGAAATGGCGTCAAGTTTTTGAAAAAAAAAATTGACATCTTTTATTTATTCAATTTTTTAACAAAAAATTGTGGAACGATATCAGCTTTTTCACATTTCCACTTTTTTAAAAATAAAAAAGAAATGGTGTTAATTTTTTTTTTTAAATAATCCATGTCATGTCTTCTTATTATTTTGTTTTTTTTTTAAGATACGATGTTGATTATTTTTTAAAAAACAATATCGTATCTCTTTATTAAAAAATAAAAAAATAAAAGTAGATTAACGCTATCCGTTTTTAAGAGAAAAGGACATCGTATCTGTTATTTAAATTTTTAAAAATATAAATTTGAGGGTCAAACTTGTCTTGAGACCATCTCGGATCCTTATAACTTATAAGTATTGCAATTTCCCTTATATGTAATGTTGACAAGTATTTGTTTCTTATTAAGAAAAATATAATAATACTTTGAAACAAAATGTAAAAGTGCTACATTTTTCTCCAAAGGAATTACACTTTCCAATATAAGTAATAAACATTTTAATAAGTGTTTATTACTTATTAGTATTACATTTTCATCATGACCCGACCCGTATCACAGACAAGGATTTGTGAATTGGTCTCACACAAGTTTTATCCTAATTCAGAATATAATCTAATACATAATTATTGCATAAAAATACAAAAATTACCACCAATTATAAACAAATAATTCAAAACAATTTAAAAATATTTATAAAATTTCACAAAAATTTTAAAAATAATTTGAAATAAGTTCAAAAAATTAAAATAATACTTAAAATAATTTAAAAATTAAAACTTACAATGAAGAAGGAAGGTGGTGGTGGCGGCGGCGGCGGCGGCGTTAGAGGAGTGACGACCGTGGTGTACGGCGGTGGTGGTAAGAGGAGGAGTAGAACAAGAACAAGAAGAATTAAAAAGAAGGTGGGGGTAGCAAAACTGGTGGACGTGATCTGATATGATCTAAATTTGGTTGGCAGATCTGATATATTTAGAAGAAAAGAAGAGGAACAAGTAGAAGAAATTAAAATGAAAATTTGACCAGCAAATCTGATATAATCTAAATTAAAGACGGATACGACTAGGGGCGGAGGTGGGTGCGTTTGACCCACGCAACCATATCACCCCATTAAAGACTTTGCCTCGGCAAATGAGACAGACAAGTTGGGTCCCACTTACTTCGGCAAATGAGACAGATAAGTTGGGTCCCACTTACTTTTACATTTACACAATCGCAATGTGATTCATGAATCCTACTCATCCTTATATGTCTTTTTTATACGTGTTGTTTTTATAATTGAGTTTTTTCACTAGTAAAAAGATGAAAATTGATTTTAAAAATTCAAATATTTGATGCATTTTTTATTGGTTGGTGATAGAGGTAAACTTGAACAGGGCCACTGGGATCAAACATTCAAGATTCATTTGCATTAACTTTTCTCTGCGTAGTATAGTTTAATATAAGCATAAATATAATTTATATGATTATATTAAACATATAAATAGTAAATATTTAATATTTATATTAAATTATGCTTTAGAATGAATTATAGTATTTTATTGTAATTATTATATTGAATTTATAGTTAAGTTCCGTTTAAAATTTGTTGGTCAATTGTAAATCCACTCTGTTTCTTCACTTATTATTTTAATAAATTGAAGTTTTTAATTTTCAAAAATTTCAATTTTTGTTTAAGGATATTATTAATGAGTACATATAAACTTTATTTTATTTACTATATTGAATATCGCCACAAAAAAGTTATAATTAATTGAAGAGTTAATACCACAAATAGTCCTGTAACTATTGGGGTAGAACTCCTTTTAGTTCTCAACTTTCAATTCGAGCAAAAAACATACATTCACTTTCATTTTTGACACAAATAGTCCTCTGTTAAGATTTCTATTAAATGGTTGTTAAATCTAAGGGTATTATCGTCAAATCAAAATCTATAACTCCAAGAGAACAATTTATACCCTAGTTACTTGACAATTTGGCTTTGGGCTAAAAATGATTAAGAAAATATAAAACAAATATTTCATTGTAAAGAATATGAGTTTTTGTAAATAAATTAAGAAACAGAATTAAAAAAAAAAAACATTATTCAACAGGTTCGTATATTTGGAACAAAATGAAATTCTGTTCATCACTATTTATTAAAATAAAAATAAAAAATTTCCCAAAATACTATATTAAAAAAAAATTATTCAATAGGTTTGCAGCTTTTGAACAAAAAAGAAATTCTATTCATAACTTTTTATTAAAATAAAATAAAAATGTTCTCAAAATACTAGAAAAAAAAATGTAAAGACAAACAAAACCCCCGCATTCTTCACCTGACTTATCATTCAATTCAGTTCACTCCACTGTAACGTTAGTGTAGCTTTGAGAGCACAAATTGTTCTCTCAAAATCTATAACTCCAGAAATCAATTTATACCCTAATTGCTTAACAACTTTGATTTGACGATAACACCCTTAGATTTAACACTCATTTAACAGAAATCTTAACGGATCACAGGACTATATGTGGTCAGAAATGAAAGTCAAAATATGTGTTTTTGTTGAATTGAAAGTCAAAGGACTATTTGTGGTATTAACTATTAATTGAATCATCTCTTATTATTTGTATAAGACATAAAATGGGATGAAAAAACATATTAACAACAATAACAACAATCATGATAATGATGATGTATGACACAACAAGGGATTAAAATTGAAATTTCAAGACTGAGAATAAACCATAACGGAAGTTGATATAGACTATTATTATCCGGTAGGTAATACAAGTGGATAAGGGAGAAGTATGTGGATCCGACCAATAGAATGTCAACATGAGATCACCTCACATCCAATGAAGATCCTAAGATGAGTTCGCGTGGGGCATAGTGTGGTCCCTACTTATTTTCAAACTCTACTATATATGTATGTATTACAATTGTCAAATGGTTTAGAGATAAATATACAAAATTCAATTTTTACTTTTGAGGACAAATAATTTTTGACATCAAGTACCTTATGGCATATCATGTTGAGCAGTAAAAAAAAATTATGAGTCTGACTCGGCTTTAACGTGTTAAGTTTATACATGTCGTTTTTCTTAACACTAGTATTTGCATCCGTGCGACGCATGGAATGGATTTGTTGTAATATATTAATAATATATGAATCAATATATAATTATTTAAATTAGAACATCAAATATTATATAGTGCAATTGAAGGTATGGTTTGGATTCTTTGTGTTTTTATGTTATCATTGCTTGAATTTGTGCAAATATTTGCTCAAATTAATAGCTAATGTGTAGATGTACACATGCAATGTTGTTGCTTTGGAGATTTTATTTATCATTGTTCAGTGTTTATATCAATTAGGCAAATGTTCTCGTTCTTTAGCAACTCAGTTATAAGAATGAATTGATATCCTAATTCATTTAATTTGTATGAAAAATATATTTTTTGTCTAAATATATAGCAATTTTACCATTAAAAAGAAAACATAATATCACCGATTGTATTTACACATTATTGAAACATCTTTGTAGACAACGTTGGTAATAGCAACACACTCTTGTCCATCTTCGTCTAGAGCTAACACCTTCAGTCCATCAGGATGGGTGACTCGGGTGAAAATATATATGGTATAATATCAGTCGATTAGTGAATATTTTATATTTTCTGTCAATTAGTAATATCAGATTTATTTTCAGCTAATTATTCTTTTTTTTTTCAGTCAATTAGACTATTAGATGCAGTGATATTTTTACCAAATTTTCGTTCCATTTTTAAAGGATGATGTATAATATTTTTATTGAAATATTTCTGTTATATTTTTAATTTACCTTTATATTGTTTAAAATTTAATGGAAATGTTGAAAAGGAGGATTTTACTTTTATTAATAGTATAGATAGATTAATTTCATTTTGAAATCATTGGTTCACATATTTAAACTATTTATTTTTTTCATTAATTATTCGCATGGTAAACATAAATAATATTGCAATAATTAATTTATGATTTTTATCAAATTGTAGCTTTTTTTAAAATATAAAATTTTCACACGTTTATGGGTTGAAAAATTTTTAAATTATTTTTATTTTTAAAATATTTTTCAGCAACCCAAACACTTCATTAATCTCCCATCAAAAACTGATAAAGAAAAATCATTTTATTAAGGAAATTAAAACTAATTAAATTAACTCTACCGATTAATTGTCTTAATAATAATTAAGATAATTTTTAGTCAATCAATATTCAATAGTACTAAAAGTATTAATTTGAATTTTTATAAATAAGATATAATATTATTAAACCGAAATAATTAAAAATATGTGTCCATAGTACAAAAGATTTTATAATAGTAATTTTTATTGCCTAATATAATTTGTCAATTATTAAACATTATTTATGTAAGATTTTACTTTTATTAATAGTATAGATATAGAATGGTGTAAATAATAATTAACAAGTTATTATTTCCTTATAAAATTACACCGAAATTATAGTATAGATATAGATTGATGTAAAAGATTATTTCCTTATAATATCACTGGCTTGAATTACACATTATTGAAAATCTCTTTGTAGATGACATTGGTAGTAGTAACAGAAATTTGTCTATCCTCGTGTAGAGTTAAAACCTTCAGGCCATCAGGATGGGTGATTCGGGAAAAATTGATCGTGATTAAAGACTGGTTTTTTAAGTAATAACTCAACGTGACTTAGTGTTTGGCACTGACTTTTGTTGACAGTCATGGTATATGCGAGCATCAACGAGAATTGTTTATGCTAGAACTTGAAGGGCAATCTCGTATCAAAAGGGGTAAGAGACATTTTAATGGAAGATTTTACTTTTATTAATAGTATAGATAGAGATTGGTGTAAATTATTATTTACTTTTATTAAATTAATAGTATAGATTAATTAATTTCATTTTGAAATCATTGCTTCACATATTTGAATTATTTATTTTTTCTTTAATTATTATAAATAGAAATGATATTGTAGAAATTAATTAATGATACTTATTAATTTGTATTTTTTAAAATTATTTATTATTAGTAAGTATTTTTATTTTTAAAATATTTTCTGGCAACACAAACACTCCCTTAGTTTCTCTCAAAAACTAATAAAGAAAAATCATTACACTAATACAATTAAAGTAAATCTAATCATGCAATATTTATTTGTAACTGTATATTAATTTCATTTTGAAATCATTGGTTCACATATTTAAATTATTTATTTTTTTCTTTAATTATTATAAACAGAAATGATTTTGTACTAATTTATGACATTTATCCAATTGTATTTTTAAAAATATAGTGTTTTACTCGTTCGTTGCACGAAAAATTTTTGTTATTAAGAATTTAAAAGCGAAAATAGACAAAAATGAAAAGATGTTAAACTGTACAATATAATAATATAGTTGGACTTTTATATATTTAGTCAAGTATCTATTTTCATAACATACAAAATTTAAAATTTGTATGGTTAATATAATCTATAATCATTACATATTTAGATAAATTTAAAAAAAAATCACATAATTAATTTTATTTATTCCAAATTATATTTCATATATATTATAATTCTAAAAATATGAATAATAACTAACAAAATTATATATACTTAGAAATCAATAAAAAAAATTTAAATTTTAAATTTTGATGAGTAAACTTAAACTCTAATTTATAAACTTAAACTCTAATATAATTTCATTAATTATAATTTATATTGATAGATTTTATTGAGTGGTTAGCATTATTAGGATCGTTAGAATAATTCTATGTTAGTTTCCTATCATTTAGCTATTCTTTGTGTATATAAAGCCTGTAACCTCATTCCCTAAAATACACTGAACTAAACACTATTATGTGCACTAATCGATTTATATTTAAAAGTTACATTTAGAAATTAAAAAAAAAAGTAACATTTAAATTTTGTATTATTATTAGTATAGTGCATAAGTTTATGTATGTATTTATCTAAAAAAAAAGTGTATGTATGTATATTTTTAAAAAATTATAAATATTCATGCTTTTTTAATTTTATAATTTCATTTTCTTAATTATATTTCATATTTTATTAATTATAATATAATGAAATTTTTACAAATATTTCCACGGAAGAAATCTTATGTTCATTATTGAAAATGGGGTATAATTTAATAAAAGAAATTATTAATTAGATTACCTAATATAATTGTCCTACTAATTGATTCTATGGTTTTATAATTCATATATTTGAAGACTTTTTAAAGCTAAATACCTATTAATTGCCTTAATAATAATTAAGATTATTTTTAGTCAATCAATATTCAATAGTACTAAAAGTATTACTTTGGTTTTTTATAAATAAGATATAATATTATTAAACCAAAATAATTATAAATAATGTGTCCATAGTACAAAAGATTTTATAATGATAATTTTTATTACCTAATAGAATTTGTCAATTATTAAACATTATTTATGGTAATTATACTAAATTTACAACATCAAATAATATCTCAAAATCAACTTCGTACTTAAAACTGCAATTACTATACAACAATATTTTCCTCAAAATAACAAATAATTAAAATTTATTCCTTCTCAACTTGAATTCATCCTGAATTCCTATCCATGTTCACCTGTATAAATAATTTTACACAAAAACAGAATGTAGACAAAAATTAGCATAAGCTAAGTAAGTTTCACTTCACCCCGTAAAATAATGGCTTGAATTTTTTATATTTTCAAAACTCATATAATTTCATACTTTTCCAAAATACAAGTGGAGTTATACATTTCCTTATATGGAGAATAAATAGTTATTTATAGAGAAGTAACCAAATTTTTTGAAATCCACTTTGAAACTGGACTAAAACCTATGTGCACACCCTAGAGGATTCCAAGCCATTGGGTAATATATGATCCAAGTAGTCAGATTTTCCTACCTACTACCACTCAAACAATTTGAAAACTGAATCATAACTTATGTGATACACTCTCATGCGATTTTCAGCCCAATGAGTAGTAAATAGTCCAAGTAAACAGTACTCACTCTTACTTGGACACCACACAATAAATTATTTTATCAAAATTTCATTATTTCTCCAAAAATAAATACTTTGTCCCCAAAAATTCAATTTTCTCAAGAATATATAATTTTCTCCAAATACATTTTTCAAAAAATAATATAAAATACAATTTTCTCCACATGATTTGTCCAAAATATAATTATAGTCCATAATCCAGTATTAATACAATTTCACAATACTACTATGTATACAACACCAAAAATTTCAAGCCAAGTATTTACATAACGTACGAGTTTGACAAATCGAAACTCAATCTCGACACTGTAAGAACTTTCCAAACATTTAGCGAGAGCAACTCACGAAATGCAATTGGTATTAACCTCTGGATAAACACATGACAGTCATGATTTTTCATACCAAATAACTTCAACTTCTT
This sequence comes from Ipomoea nil, assembly GCF_001879475.1. Classification (NCBI taxonomy): domain Eukaryota; kingdom Viridiplantae; phylum Streptophyta; class Magnoliopsida; order Solanales; family Convolvulaceae; genus Ipomoea; species Ipomoea nil. The sequence continues at coordinate 68,237 of NW_017618241.1, read as the reverse complement.
CTTATCTACACATCGACTCATATTAGATACATAACCATCAGGAAATTTGAGATTCTTAACCCATTCACACAATGCTTCCCTTGCCGAATTTTCAAGTGTGTAACAAGCTTTTGGGAACTTTCCGGTCACAAGGTCTCGCTTCAGCTCAAGCCACCAACAATAATCATCCAGCTCTTCTCTAGATTTATATGTGTCCTTTGTTTTGACAGTAACAACCATTACTGTGTTGAACACGTTATCAAACACATTTTTTTCTATATGCATGACATCCAAATTATGTCGTACCAAGTGTGAACTCCAATACGGCAAATCCCAAAAGATACTTCGCTTCTTCTAACCACAAGTTTTTCAAATGAATCCATTAACTTCAGCTGCATCCAATTTAGTGACCTTCGAAGAAGCTGTGCCTTAGTTGTAACCGCTCTGTTATTAAAGAACGTTGTCTTATTCCTGCAAAATGGATGATTGGGTGGCAAAAATTTTCGATGATTGTCAAACCACGATTGCTTACCACTATGTTTTAAGGTGAAAGCATCTGACTTATCCATGCAATATGGACAAGCTAACCTCCTAGTAGTGTTCCACCTGGATAACATCGAATATGCAGAAAAATCACTAACTCTCCACATAAGGGTAGCTCGCATATGAAAATTCTGCTTCTTTGAAATATCATATATTTGAACACCGACTGCCCATAATTGGTTTAACTCCGCAATAAGAGGTTGTAAAAAAACATATATCTTCTCTTTTAGATTGTTTGTACCTGGAACCAATACGGTTAAGAACATATACTCCTCCTTCATACACATCCAAGGAGGCAAGTTGTACGTTGTTAGTATCATAGGCCATGCGGAATATTGTTGTCCTGATTGTCCAAATGGTTGAAAACCATTGGTGCACAGACCTAACCTGATATTTCAAATTTCATATGCAAAGTCAAGATAAATGTCGTTAAAATGCTTCCAAGCAAGCGAATCTGAGGGATGACACATGATTCCATCTTCAACTGAATTTGTTTGCCACTTCGTATCAATTGCTGCATTAGATGCATACAACCTCTGCAGTCGAGGAACCAAAGGAAAGTAATACATTTTTTTTTGTATGGTACATTAGTTTTCAGTCTCATCTAACACACGGTATGCCTCTTGTATAGAAAGAGACATCATGCTAGAAAAAAAAACTTGTATTGTTATGTTTCTAAATCACTGTAACCAGTAGCAAGTTGTACTGGTTTTAGTACAAGAAATTGTCCTAGTCAAGAAGAAGGTTTATTCTTTTATTGTGAGAGAAATATGGCTAGGTGTTGGGAATAAGTCAATGAGAAGAAACAAAAGTAATGGGTAATGTAAAACACAGTTCCATACAAAATATGTGAAGCAGACTCGTAGATGGAGGCAAATAAACTCTAAAGCACTTGGCTAAGCAGACTCGTAGATGAAACAAATAAGAATGCACAGTTCCATACGAAACAAATTAACACAATGGTCTAAAAGAAAAAAGTTCAGGACAAACATAATTTATGCGATGAAAACAACATCATATGTAAGTAAGCGTCAGCGGCTCGTGGCTAATGTAAAACACAGTAGATTTACAAACAGAAAACCGACGATAAAGTATCAACGTACCGGAGTAGGCAGCAGGGAAAGCGACTACCTCCGGAGAAGTGCAGCGACTAGTGAGTGGCAGGGGAAGCGACACCGTCGGCGGAGAGGTGCAATGGCTCGTGGACGGCAGGGGAAGCGACGCCGTCGGCGGAGAAGTACAGTGGCTCGTCGGCGGCAGGGGAAGCGACGCCGTCGGGGGTGGGTAATTAGAGGAATATCGTGGCAGCGAGCAGTGGGCATGAGAGACGCGTTAGGGGAGACAATAGCTGATTCCAAAACCCTTACATACATATCGAATTGTTCAACGTAATCTGAATCATGTTATCAAATTCAAGTAATTAGTACACAAACAATACATTTATATCGAATTGCTAGCTGTAATCCTACTTATCTCATCAAATTCAAGTAATCTTCCTTATCCGTTTAGATTTTTACAAAAAAAAAAAAAAAAAAAAAAAAAAAAAAAAAAAACTACTAATTGACAACTCATGCTGACAAATGTAGAGGAATAAACATTATAAACTAAAATGTGAACAAAAAGTAAATAATTGTCTATGAGAGAATGGATATGGTTAAAACAGACTACAAACTATTGTAACGAACACCATTGCCAACTGTAATTTAATTCAGTATTAGACAAACTCATTCAAATGGCACTATAAACATTCTCATATATGTATGAGTTGTACTTTAAAAAATATTGTAATACACATTAATTAAAATTACAACAAATATTTTATCGTATATAGTATAATGCGATGTATATTAAAATAATAATAATAATAATAGTAATAATAATAATAATAATAATAATAATAATAATAATAATATTATTATTATTATTATTATTATTATTATTATTATTATTATATAGAGTTTAGCTCAAATGCGGTCGCACCATAACTTGTGGTCGGTGCAGCCGCATAGGCACCAATATAAGTAATAAACATTTTATTCCTTATTAGTACGTATTACATTTTCATCATGACCCGATCCGTCTCACCGAAATGGATTTGGGAGTCGGTCTCACAGAAGATTTATCCTCATTCGAAATATAATTTAATATAATTCCTAAAATTCAAGTTCATCATAATTTCTTATATGAAATTGCACCGTGACACTTGAAACATAAAAGCTATGTGTTTTTACTTGTTAATTAAGTTATGCACCAATTTAGTTAATTAGTTAAACTCGTTTACTCAAGTATAAATAATAACTGCAGAAAGCATAGAGTAAATTAAAAACACAAAGAAATTGTTACGCAGTTCGGAGCTCCTTCTCCTACGTCTGCGGGGCAACCCACGTCTGCCCAATCCACTATAGATGTTCACCAAAAGGAGTATTACAAGAGGTAAATGAAGATGGCCTCCAGCCTTTACCACTACCACTCTTTCTAACACCTATCCAGGACTGACACACGAATACCCGAACAATCTTCACAAGTTGCTTCAGCAGTACCACGTACTGATCATGTAGTACAGTTTAAATACTTTTAAGAATTAAATCATAAATCACATTAAATCATAAAACAGCTTTGTAAAATCAGGATAGCTCTCGCAATGTGTAAGAATCGAATTGGCAATGTCTCCATTCGAGCAGTATGTTAAGATAGATTAACTCATGGTGAAAGTGACAAAGTTCATCTATGGTAAGAAGCTCAGCATGTTGTATTATTGGAGAGGAAAACTTCAGAAGAAAAAGAAGATTACAGCCTTATAAAAGGAGAGAGGAAGAGATGGCAGTTATAACTGCCATCTTAACAGGAAAAGACCAAAAAGGCCTTGGCCCCTAAAAGCTGTTAGCTGAACCAAAACTGCTTACTTACTGATCTGAACAAAGAGCAAAGCTGACTGATCAAAGACACTCCATCACCCCCCCCCCCCCTCCCTTAAGCTGGAGCATGAAGATCTTGAAGGCCTAGCTTAGAATGGAAGAAATCAAAAGCTGGTTTAGGCAAGGGTTTAGTGAATCCATCAGCATTCTGATTCTGTGATGAGATGCTTAGCAATTTGATCACCCCTTCTTGGACCTTTTGCTTGACTACATGACAGTCAATCTCTATATGTTTTGTTCTCTCATGGAAAACATGGTTTTCTCCTATTACAATTGCTGATTGATTATCACAAAACAAGGCCACATGATTACTGATTTCAACTTGTAAATCTGCAATAGGTATAACAACCATTGTATCTCACACACTGTGGAAGCCAAGGCTCTGTACTCAGCCTCAGAAGATGATCTAGACACAGTAGCCTGCTTCTTTGTTTTCCATGAAACTAGGGAATGCCCAACATAAATGCAGTAACCTGTTATGGATTTTCTGCTCTCTATGCATGTTGCCCAATCAAAGTCAGAAAAACCTTGAATTTGAAAGCCTTTACCAGGAGAACCCTTCAAGTATCTTAACACTCTATGAGCTGCAACCAAATGAGTATCTCTAGGCTTGTCCATAAACTGACTAAGCTGTTGCATTGCAAATGTTATATCTGGCCTAGTGTTTGTCGGGTACAAAAGCTTGCCAACCAATCTTCTATAAACTTCAGGTTGTTCAAGCAAAACCCCATCCAAACTATGAAGTCTTAGACCTGCATTGAAAGGAGTATTAGCAGGCTTGGCTTCCAGGAAGCCATTTTCTTCAAGGATCTCAAGAGTGTACTTCCTCTGGCAGATGTTGATACCCTTAGAGGATCTGAAAGCTTCAATGCCAAGAAAGTAGTTTAATGGACCAAGATCTTTGATCTTGAAAGAGTTGTCCAGAAATTGTTTCAATTCTTTAATCTGAACAGAACATGTTCCTGCAACCAGGACATCATCAACATATACTAACAAAGCAATGAAAGAATCACGAGTTTTCTTGGTAAACAGAGAAGGATCAGCAGATGATTGTCTGAAACCATTGTCTTGCAATGCTTTAGTTAATTTGGCATTCCATTGTCTACTAGCCTGTTTTAATCCATATAAAGATCTCAGCAGTTTGCAAACTTGATTGGGCTTATCAGTTTGAAAACTTGGTGGCACAACCATATACACTTCCTCCTGCAAATCCCCATGAAGAAAAGCATTGTTAATATCAAGTTGTTGGATGTCCCATCCTTTTGCCACAGCCACAGCCAAAAAAGTTTTGATTGTTGTCATTCTTGCCACAGGAGAAAAAGTTTCAATATAGTCAACACCTAATTGTTGAGTATATCCCTTTGCCACTAGCCTGGCCTTATATCTTTCAATAGAACCATCTGATTTGTGTTTAATTTTGTACACCCATCTACAGCCAATGGGAGTCTTTCCTGCTGGCAGATTTGTCAATAGCCATGTATCATTCTGAACCAAGGACTTTTTTTCATCTTGCATTGCTTTCCTCCATTCTTCACTTCTGACTGCCTCTTTGTAAGTTTGAGGTTCATGTGAAGTGGTAATGGATGATGCACACAATCTATGGCTGGGTGACAAGTTATCATAGGAGATAAACTTGTCCATAGAGTGTGGTGAGGTTCTAAAACTACTTCTCATCATGGTAGATTGACACAGGTAATCCTGCAACTTTGATGGAACATTTCTTGTTCTAGATGATCTTCTTGGCTGTGGAATGTTATCAGATTGAGCTTGCCTATCAACCTCATCTGATGTATTAAGAGAGGGTAATTCAACAAAGAGGTTTGGTGACTGACCATTCATCAAGGCATCATTGGCTGTCTCACCAGAGTGAATATCATCATCATTCAACAGAGCTCTACTGGTTATCTCATTAGAGTTGTTGTCACAACTTTGAGATGTGGCTGCAGGGATAACATGTCCTCTTGTTGGCTCTAAAGAACTAGCATCTGCTTTAACAGAAATGGGAACAAGAGGCAAGGTGGGATTAAACAACTCTGATGCAGGCTTATTGACATCTAGATTTTTGTCTCTGAAAGGATAAACATGTTCATAGAATTTGACATCCCTAGAAACAAAAGTAACTTTGTTAATAACATCATATAACATGTAGCCTTTGACATTAGCAGGAAAACCCAAGAATATGCACTTTGAGGCCTTGGATCCCATCTTGTTCCTCCCTGGTGAAATAGTTGCAGCAAATGCTAAACAACCAACGGATCTGAAATGCTCATAATCCACATCCTTCCCAAACAATATCTGAAATGGAGTGCTACCATTTAGAACATCAGTAGGAAGCCTATTAATCAAATAAGAGGAGTCTAGGACACAGTGGCCCCAAAAATCATCAGGCAATCCAGACTGAAATTTCAAGGCTCTGGCTATATTCAGAATATGTTAATATTTTCTTTCAGCCACCCCATTCTGCTGGGGTGTGTACACACATGATCTCTGATGTATTATTCCTTTTTCATTGAAAAATGTGGTCATTATGAACTCACTTCCATTATCTGTTCTGACAGCCTTAATTTTTGCTGAAAACTGAGTGCAAACCATATTGTAAAAGTTCTGAAATATGGTCTTTACTTCCGATTTGTGTGTCATTAGATGCAGCCAAGTAAATCTACTATGATCATCTACCATAGTCAAAAAATAATGCTCCCCTTTGAGAGATGGCACAGCAAAGGGGCCCCAAACATCCATGTGTAATAAATCAAAACATCTTTCAGCTCTAGTAACACTGACAGGGAAAATAGATCTCTTATGTCTTGCAAAATGACATGTCTCACAGATAAAATCAACAGGTTTAGAAGAAGATGCAAGTTTTATTCCCTTTAATAGTTGCACTTTATTTATGGGAAAGTGCCCTAATCTATCATGCCACAATTGCAGAGAAAAACCATTACAAAGTATATCAGATTCTTCATTCACACCACACATCTGCTTCTTCATAGGTGGATCAGAAAGTATGTATAATCCATCTCTTTCCTTAGCAAAACCATCCATATTCCAAAGATGTCCCTGAATGGTGCAAGAGTTAGGTTTCATAATGATTTCATAGCCTGATTGTCTCACTAACTTGCTTGCAGATATAATGTTGAAAGTGAAGGAGGGAATATGTAAGACATCCTGCAACAATATGTTTTTATGCAACTTGACTTGTCCTATATGTGATACACTCAACATTTCTCCATTTGGTAACTTAACAGACATTCCCTGAACAGAATTGTATGCTTCAAAGTATTCTAAGGAGCATGTATATGGTCAGTGGCTCCTGAGTCTAGAATCCAAATGGTGGAGGAAATTAAAGCACTACTAACATGAAGGTTAGAGATAAACTTGCCTTCATGATGTTTCTCCATGGGATTTCTGAATTCTAGTCTCAGTCCAGTAGTGTTGACAGTCACAACTGCATTAGTTGATGCTTGACTTCCTTGATTCTGATTCTGCAACAATGACAATAGCCTTTGAAACTGATCATTAGTGAGGCCTATATCACCAATTTGGTTCACAGAAGCATTGTGGACCTGCTGAGCATCTTGAGGCTGTTGTTTATTCTTAGACTTATAACCTGCTACCCAACCTGGGGGATATCCATGCTTCTTATAGCATTTCTCAAAGTATGTCCAATCATTCCACAAAAAAATGCATTTAGGCACATTTTTCCCTGTTCCACTGTTGTATTTCTTCTTGTTGTTGTTGCTTAAGGCTGAAACCACAGGTTGATCATCTGCACTCTGATCTCCACCACCTTGAACAACATTAGCTTGAACTAGATCAGTGTTCTTCTGACTAAGAGAATTCCTGAGCTTCCTTTCCATCTTTAAAGTCATATTGAGAACTTTTTCCATGGCTGGAATAGGTTCCATGACTAGAATTCCGGATTTGATATTCTCATATTCTTCATTCAATCCTTCTAGGAATCTTATTATCTGATCCTCTTCCTTTTCCTTTTGGATCTTCCCAATCAGAGTACAGGTACACTTAGGCACACACTCACAGGCAAGAATAGGTCTCATTGCATTCATTTGAACCCATAATGCATTACTTTTAGTAAACTACTCATTAATTGTGAGATTACCTTGAGAACATTTGAAGATCTCATTCTGCAATTCAGCAATCCTCTGTGAATCAACCTGAGAATACCTCTTCTTCAGAATATTCCAGACATCCGATGCAACTTCAAGGTATAAAACTCCTTCTGCAATCGTAGGACTCAGCGATTTGAAGATCCAAGAGCACACTATGTTGTTGCATCTCTTCCAAATAGTGTACTTCGGATCATTTATCTCAGGTTTCAATATGGATCCATCTGCAAATCCAAATTTATTTTTGACTTCAAGAGCTATCTTCATTGATCTGCTCCAGGACGCATAATTCACCTCGGACAGTGGTGGAGACACCAGGATCAGGTTAGGATTTTCTGTAATATGCAGGTACCAGGGATCATCGAATTCATCAGCAGCTCTTTGAGCATGATTTGGACTCGAATTCATGTTCATCTGAGCTGGACTTTGGCTCGAAAAAGCTCCGACTGAATTTCCATTCTGATTTTCTGTCATCACCACGGCGGCGTAGCTCCGGCGCCCTGATACCGTGTTAAGATAGATTAACTCATGGTGAAAGTGACAAAGTTCATCTATGGTAAGAAGCTCAGCATGTTGTATTATTGGAGAGGAAAACTTCAGAAGAAAAAGAAGATTACAGCCTTATAAAAGGAGAGAGGAAGAGATGGCAGTTATAACTGCCATCTTAACAGGAAAATACCAAAAAGCCCTTGACCCATAAAAGCTGTTAGCTGAACCAAAACTGCTTACTTACTGATCTGAACAAAGAGCAAAGCTGGCTTATCAAAGACACCATCACAGTATGCTTTTATAGTGCTTCATGAGTCTTTTGTTTGATCCTCAAATGTAGCCTCTTCCTTAACCTTCCACTGTTCGAATAAGCCACAGCCACTCATTTTGTTCTTTGAATGCTTCACCGTAGACTCAAATAAACAATCCATGATGGCCACTAATTATCTACTCACATGGTCCATAAAAGAATTAACACTAACAACACTATTTTAATTTAAATCTAGTAAAGCCAATAAAATAGCCAATCGTGTAAATTTATTTTACACTTACAATCTCCCCCTTTGGCATTTTATTTGGAAAACTTGAGTATCAATTACTTTGGGCAAAAATCAATTTAAATTTTATTTATAGCCCTTAATATATGTACTTAACATATCATAGACATTTAGAAAATAATTAAAAAATTAAATTCTTTTGGACCACTTCTGAATAGAGAATCTAATTGAAAAAATCTTCAATTCTTGAATCACACACAGAAGCATTGAAATCATAGCATACCATAACACCGATTAACTTGTGATGCGAGATACCATACCAAAAATATCCATACAGATAGTTAGGAGCATCAAACACTACTATTACTCCCCCTAACTAATATAAGTCCATTATTACCATACTGACTAGCAATAACACTTCCAAAAATAGCCCTTCCAAAATAGCCAATAAAACCGTACCATAGTCATCCAAAAAAGTAGAATAGTCCCCCATACTCCCCTTTACTCCTTACTCCTTACTCCCCCTTTTGCCAAATAAATGACAAAGGAAGGTGAACATCAAATAGTGGATTAGATTTATCGTGAATAGCTTCTATGCGAGCGAGGTTTCTTCGAGCTATGCATCACGAAGCTTTGCAAGGCCAGAGATGGTTGCTTGTTGAGGGGTGACCGATTGTTGAACTTGTGCAATAGAGGCCTCAAGAGTGAGCACAATCTGCCTACGATCAACCAATGTTGGGGGTTCTTTGGGAACCAGTCTTGAGCCTGGACGAGAAGCTGACGTAGTGTCAGTAGATGAGGCTGGCGCAGAAACCATTGGCGCTGGAGGTGGAATAGCAGGAAGCTGATCAAGTGAAGCTCGATCATCATAATGACCTCGTTGTGTAAGTCGATCATCAAAAATGTAAGCATTGTCAGGAGTTGTAATCACTTCTTCCTTATAGGGAATAAAACCATGGTCTTGAAGCACCCCATAAATCAAACACGGAAAAGGGAGATGGACTTTGGCTTCTTTCTTCTGCAAAAAAGACATTAAGTGAGAGAAAATAACCATGCCGAGGTTGAACGGAAGACGGTTCCTGATTTTGTATAGAAGGCCAGCTAGATGTTCTGGTACTTGATGGCGACGGACTGCCAGGACCCAATTCGCCGATGCAAGGCGAAGAAGCACGGAGTAGACAGTTGTGAGCTTCAAGCTTGAAATTCCATCACTCGGCCATGAAACCACTTTATTATGAGTGAGTGCAGTTGCCAACAAGTGAGGACTAGGATCCGGAGAAGCAGGATGATTTGGTGTGCCCAAATATGCATTAATCTCAGTAGGCCCGAAAGGATACCAAGTGCCACGAATGAAAACTTGATGAAATCATGCTAGCCTTCATTGAATGTGTCCAAGGTCAAATTTGTGTAAAATTCTGCTGTCAACCATGTAGAGTAGGGACCAATATGGCGTAGAGAGGCAAGCAAATTTTGATCACGTAACAGCGGGATAATATTGCACTTGGCAGCCAAATCCTCTTCATTGATAGATTTTTCGACGATGGAAACCCGGTTGACATGAGTTTTCCAAACAACAAATAAATCGGGAGATAGAAGATGCGGTTTGTAGACCTTGCTTGATCCTTTCGATTTGGAGCCAGATGGCGTAGGAACAGCATGTGTGTCAACTTGGGCTCTTGACCAAGTGGTTCTGGGTGGCAATGTGGAACCCTTCCGTTGAAGTTTATGATCAGTTTGAGTTTCAACATCATCCAACTGTGACAATCCTCTCTTTTCTGCAGTACCTGAAACAGAGATTTTCTCCTTTCCCTTTCGGGAAGATTTAGCAATAGGAACAGAGATAATGGGAACCGATTCTTGCGTAGATGAAACAGGAATGGGTACAGGATCAGAGTGACTTTTAGATGCAGCAATAGTAATGGGAATAGAAAAGGCCGAACAAGCCACGGTTGGAACAGACACATGTTGGGCAACATTTCGAATGGAAAACGCAGATGGCAAAGAATTTACTAGGTCAGATAAAGCAACTAAATCAACATTTTCCCTAGGTAAATTGTGAGACAAAGGATCATAAGGATCACCAGGTACAAGCAGAGTTTGAACATCAAAAACATCATGAGATATGGGAGACACAAATTGATCAGGCAGAGATACATCAAAATCAATTTTTCTAGATGTGTTTAAAGGCGAAGAAAGGGCAGGGAGTACCACTGTCTGAGATGAGGCAAGAGACGCTGGACCGGGAAGAGTGGAATCTGGGACAGCGGCTGACACAGGTGGAAACGGCCAAGGTATGGCGGAGATATGGCGAGCTAGAGCAAGCATTTGCCTCTTTTCTTTGTCCGTGAGCCTTTCCAGTAGAAATCCGTCTGATTTGATTGTGGCAAGAACCTTATCGGTAGCTTCAGGAGATAAGGGAGACTCGACATCAATGATTTTTCGAAAAAGGTTTGCTCTTTCTAATCGAGTCATGTAGATGAGAAATGGATTTTCCATGGGTGAAGCTTGTAGAGAGAAATAATGGTGGAAGGTGAAGAGATGAAGATGATGGTGGTGATCTCGGGTTGAGAGGAAGACCAAGAGAGACAAAAAGTAATGGGTTGATTTGATGTGTAGCTTGAAAAGGCGTGAGATATTGATGGCTAGGATAGATATAATGATATTCATAGGTTAGTAGATGAGTGGAAAAAGGAGAGTTTGATGGTGTTTGACTAGAATTGGTCTTCTAGATGCAAGCATAAGATATCCGAAAAAAATAAAACATTCCAAGGGAAAATTAGTAATTCATATATACATAAATAAGACCGGAAAGATTAAAGAAACCCAAACAAATTTGTATCCCTTTGTCTCTGGTAACAGAAACACGCACGTAAACCAATTAATCAGTTAGTCCAAAAATAAAAAATAAATTTAAAAAAATACCTGCTGGAGAATTTAGACATTAATCGTACAAACTCCGAGGGCTGCACGAAGTAGTTCAAACCTGGATTTGTCTAATGGTTTCGTGAATAAATCTGCAAGATTTTTGTCAGTTGGAATGTATTCTAAATTAATTACTTTTTCTTCAACTAGTTTCGGATGAAATGATGACGGATGTCTATGTGCTTCGTCCGGGAGTGTTGTACCAGATTTTTAGATATATTGATCGCACTCGTGTTGTCGCAGAAGAGGACGATATTTTTCTAATCAAACCCGTAATCGGACAGCATTTGACGCATCTAAAGCAACTGTGTACAACAACTGCCTGCAGCTATGTACTCAGCTTCTGCAGTGCAGAGCGAGATTGAATTTTGCTTTTTACTCAGCCAGGCAACCAGATTTTTCCCGATAAAGAAGCATCCTCCGGATGTGCTTTTTCTATCATCGGCGTTACCAGCCCAGTCAGCATCACTAAAACCTGTAAGACTGAGATTAGTATCAGTGGAATACCAAATACCATAATTTATTTTACCTTTAACGTATTTTATAATACGTTTGACTGCCTTCAAGTGCGATTCCTTTGGATCTGCTTGATAGCGTGCACACATACCAACACTTACCATGATGTCAGGTCTACTAGCAGTTAGGTACAGTAAACTACCAATCATACTCCCGTACAATGTGTAGTCAACGGAAGTACCTTGATTGTCTTTAGATAATTTTGTAGTTGTTGAGACGGGTGTCCGGGCATCTTTCGCAGATTCAAAATCGAATTTTGATATGAGATTTTTCGCATACTTCGCTTCAGAAATAAATATCCCTTCTTTTGACTGATTGACCTGTAATCCTAGAAAATACGTCAGCTCTCCGATCATACTCATTTCGAACTCTTGTTGCATAACTTTGACCAGTTTGTCCGTTTCACCTGTCTGTGTGGACCCAAACACAATATCATCAACGTAAACTTGTGCAATGCTTATGTGTTTACCTGATCGTTTTATGAATAAGGTTTTGTCCGAACCTCCTCGTTTGTAATCATTTTGAAGTAAATATTGTGCAAGTCTTTCGTACCAGGCTCTTGGAGCTTGTTTTAGCCCGTATAGAGCTTTTTCAAGCTTGTATACATATTCTGGATGTTGCGGGTCTTCAAACCCTTTCGGTTGTGCAACATATATATCCTCTGTGAGATAGCCGTTTAGAAAGGCTGTTTTAACATCCATATGAAAGAGCTTCATCTTTAAAGCACAGGCAATGGAGAGTAGCAATCGGATGGATTCCAGGCGAGCCACTAGAGCAAACGTTTCGTTGTAGTCGATTCCCTCAATTTGGGAATACCCTTGAGCGACTAGTCTTGCTTTATTTCGAGCGATATTACCGGTTGCGTCAGTCTTGTTTCGAAAAATCCACTTTGTACCTACAATATTTACATTATTCGGTTTAGGGATTAGAGTCCATACCTTGTTCCTTTCGAATTGTCCCAATTCTTCTTGCATGGCCTTGATCCAGTGTTCATCAGTTAAGGCTTCTTTGATATTCTTTGGTTCAATCTGCAACGTATAGCAAGAGTATCCAGCTAGTTCAAGATAGTCGCGCTTTGGTTTACCTCGAGTTTTCACACCTGAACTGGGATCTCAAATTATATTTTGGATCGGTTGATTTTTCTGAATACGAGTTGGAATATCAATATCATCATGATCATTTTCTGATTCTGTCTCAGGTTCAGATTCGGGTTGATTGCATATGGGCGATGAGATAGGTGACTCAAGGTCTGGTTCTGGAGTACCAGCGTCAGGAATTTTAGGTCGGTCAGTTTCAAGTTCTGTCACTGGATCAGTTTGGACAACTTCAGTAATCTCACTGGGTTGATCATCAATGACGACGTTTGTGGACTCCATTATGATTTTGGTCACTTTATTATATACTCGATAGGCTCTGCTGTTGATGGAATATCCGAGGAAAATTCCTTCGTCGCTTTTCGGTTCAAATTTAGAAGTCGGATTCCTATCTTTCAAGATAAAACAACGTGAGCCGAAAATGTGAAAATAAGTAATGTTCTATTTCTTACCTTTCCAGAGTTCATACGGAGTTTGTGTTGTGCCCGGTCGTAGGTAAACTCTGTTGATGATGTGACACGGTGTTTACAACCTCCGCCCAGAACTTTTGTGGTAATCCTTTGGCGTTGAGCAACACTCTACCCATCTCCTGGATGGTGCGATTTTTCCTTTCCACAACTCCGTTTTGTTTTGGAGTTTTTGGAGCTGAATACTCATGTGTAATCCCTAATTGATTACAAAAGTTATCGAACAGCTTGTTCTCGAATTCTCTGTCGTGATTGCTTCGAGTTCTACTGATGGATTCGTTTCTTTCTTTTTGAAGTTTTAATCCCAGTGTCTTGAATGCCTCAAGCGCTTCGGATTTTTCCCTGAGAAACGTAACCTAAGCAAAACGAGAAAAATCATCAACGCATACTAGTATATACTTCTTACCTCCAAGACTTTCTGTCTGAGTTGGACCAACGAGGTCCATGTGAATCAATTCCAGGCACCGGCTTGTGTTTATGGTGTGTTGAGCTGGATGAGCTGATCTGATTTGTTTCCCAGCTTGACAGGCACCGCAGATAGATGACTCGACTTTCATTTTCGGTTGCCCACGAACACCTTCTATTTTACAAGTTTATCGAGAAGTCTATAACTAAGATGGCCCATTTTTTGATGTCATAGCTCAGCTTCATTCATGCTGGACCTGCAACATAGCACATTATTTGATAGAATATAGCAATTATCATTTGATCGTTTACCTTCCATGACACACTGATTTGAGTTGTCCATCACACTACAGCTATTTTTAGTGAAGCACACGTTCCAGTTTTGGTCGCACAATTGACTTATGATAATAAGATTGGCGTGAAGTCCACGGACAAGTAACACTTTGTCCAGTTTTGGCAAACCAGCTACATTTAAAGTGCCTACGCCAGTCACTTGACCTTTGACACCGTCACCGAAAGTAACTTCACCGTTACTGGTATTGACGTTTTTCAGGAATTTTACATTCCCTGTCATGTGGCGGGAACACCCGCTGTCAAAATACCATATCTCTTCTCGTCCAGCACTTTTAGTATGAAATGAAACAAACGATATATAATCAGCCTTTTGACCCAAATCTGTTTTGTGAAAGGTTGAATGTTCTTGTGCCTGAACTTCTCAATCCTTTGACCTTTGTAGAAATAGTAGCATTCAGGTCTGGTATGTCCGCGTAACCTACAATAGTGGCAAACAGGATTATATAGCTTATAACTTATCTTATTTACGTTTACTTTACCATAGGAGCGTTTCACAGTGCTGCATTCAGGGATGTCGTCTGGATCAGGTCCAGAGGCTTTGACAAATACAGTCTTATCTTTGGAGTTACTGCCAGTGAAGCCCAAACCAAATTTTGCAGACGTTTTCCTGCCGGAATCAAGAATCTTATCGAGTGTTGAAGTGATATCCATCATTTGGATTTGTCGTTTGTAGGTGCTGAGCTCCTGTTTCAAACTCTGAACTTCTTGTTGGAGTTTTGCTTCTCGGTCAGCTGCTTCCTTAAGAAGTACCTTTCCGGTTTGTACTTCGTGTTGTAGTCTTTCCTCTCGACATGCTGCTTCTTTAAGCAAAACATTCATATCGGCTACTTGATTTTGATAGACTTTATTTGCATTCGTTACAATCTCAATTTCACTAGCTAGTTTGCAGTTCATTTTTCTTAATGCTTCCCATTTGGGATACAACTTATTAAATTCAGTTTCAAAAGATAAAGCATTTTGTTCCACATCTTCTGCAGAGACGTAGTCACCACCTTCTGAGTCTTCAACAGGTTCTAAACTGTCAGTAAATCGTGCTGTAAATGCAACAAAGTTACCCGAAATTTCTTCGGCATCTAACCCAGTTGGTTCAACGTCGGGCTCGTCATCGCTCCACGTAATGGCGGACATAGACTTTTTGCGTCAAAGATAGGTGGCGCATTCAGCTTGTACATGCCCAAATCCCTCGCATTCATAGCACTTGATGCCTTTGTTGTTGGACCTTTCTTTGGACTGTCCTGGACGTGAGATAGAACTGCTTGGCGTTTGACGCTCCTGTCCTAGGTGCAGTTTTGAACGACGTTGCTCCCTTTAGTGAATTTCTGTTGTGAGTGTTTTTGGATACCTGTTTCAAAATTTTTGAAAACTGTTTAGTTAAGAATGCAACTGTATCATCACTAGTTTCATCTGTATCGGATACAACATTATTTTCTTCAGCGGCAAAAGTAATATTTTTTTGTTTTTTCGTATGATCAGTTAAAATCTCCATTTCATATATTTTAAGATTTCCCATAACCTGAGTAACATATTTTTTATCCCAGCCATCATGCTCTTGGATGGCTGTGACTTTCATTCGAAACCTGGGCGGTAAAGATCTCAGTATCTTCTTAACAAGTTTTTCCTGTACGCGTGTATGAAAGTCGATGACTGTCTCATCCTCGTTCATGCGCAGTTCTTCAAATTCTGACTGGACCAGTTGCAGCTTTGACTGTTTTACCGATGTAGTTCCTTCGTATATAGACTCAAGTGCCTCCCAAGCACCTTTAGCCGAAGGAATACCTGCAACAATTGAAAACTGGCTTTCATGCATAAGAGAATAAATTTTGTCTAAGGCTTTGTCATTGTTTCCTGCATTAGTTATTTCTGTTTGAGTACACTCAGTCTCTGGTTTAGTTACTTCTGTTCCATCAGCACTAGAACTGGGTTTAGTGGGATGCGTCCATCCTGACACCACAGACCACCATACAGCTTCCCCTTGAGCCTTTAGATGCGTACGGGTACGCGCCTTCCAATATGCGTAATTGTCGCCAGTCTACTGGGGAATGGCTTTAGTTCGATCCATTCTGCAAAACTCAATACCCCGTGAGATCAAACAAATAAGCAATAAACTTAAAAATAAAAAGAGCCGCTGAAGAGATAAATTCAAGATGCACGGATTGGCCAGATCGATAGACTAATAGATTAAGTCTACAGGCTCTGATACCAATTGAAATTGCACCGTGACACTTGAAACATAAAAGCTATCTGCTTTTACTTGTTAATTAAGTTATGCACCAATTTAGTTAATTAATTAAACTCGTTTACGCAAGTATAAATAATAACTGCAGAAAGCATAAAGTAAATTAAAAACACAAAGAAATTGTTACGCAGTTCGGAGCTCCTTCTCCTACGTCTGCGGGCAACCCACGTCTGCCCAATCTACTATAGATGTTCACCAAAAGGAGTATTACAAGAGGTAAATGAAGACGGCCTCCAACCTTACCACTACCACTCTTTCTAACACATATCCAGGACTGATCATGTAGTACCACGTACTGATCATGTAGTACAATTTAAATACTTTTAAGAATTAAATCATAAATCACATTAAATCATAAAACAGCTTTGTAAAAATCAGGATAGCTCTCGCAATGTGTAAGAATCGAATTGGCAATGTCTCCATTCGAGCAGTATGCTTTTATAGTGCTTAATGAGTCTTTTGTTTGATCCTCAAATGTAGCCTCTTCCTTAGCCTTCCACTGTTCGAATAAGCCACAGCCACTCAGTTTGTTCTTTGAATGCTTCACCGTAGACTCAAATAAACAATCCATGCTGGCCACTAATTATGTACTCACATGGTCCATAAAAGAATTAACACTAACAACACTATTTAAATTTAAATCTAGTAAAGCCAATAAAATAGCCAATCGTGTAAATTTATTTTACACTTACATTATACATAATTATTGCATAAAAATACAAAAATTACCCAACTATGAACAGATAACTCAAAACAATTTTAAAATATTTATAACAATTCAAAATATTAAAATAATACCTAATTTAAAAAAAAACACACAATGAAGAAGGAAGGTTGTGGTGGAGGCGGCGTTGGTAGAGTGGCGACGGTGGTGGACGGTGACGGTGGTAGTAAGGAGGAGTTGAAGTAGAATTAAAAAGAAGGTGATGGTGGTAGCAAGGATGAGTGGTGGACGGTGACGGTGACGGTGGCCGTGAGGAGGAGAAGAAGAAGCAAGATGTGGTGGTGAGGAGGAGAAGAAGAGAGAAGAAGCTAAGAGAGAAGAACAAGAAGAAAGAAAATGAAATTTGACAGATCTTGTTAGA
>NW_017618241.1:0-50511 GCF_001879475.1 Ipomoea nil | reverse complement strand
CTTATCGGTAGCTTCAGGAGAAGGGAGACTCGACATCAATGATTTTTCGAAAAAGGTTTGCTCTTTCTAATCGAGTCATGTAGATGAGAAATGGATTTTCATGGGTGAAGCTTGTAGAGAGAAAAATGGTGGAAGGTGAAGAGATGAAGATGATGGTGGTGATCTCGGGTTGAGAGGAAGACCAAGAGAGACAAAAAGTAATGGGTTGATTTGATGTGTAGCTTGAAAAGGCGTGAGATATTGATGGCTAGGATAGATATAATGATATTTCATAGGTTAGTAGATGAGTGGAAAAAGGGAGAGTTTGATGGTGTTTGACTAGAATTGGTCTTCTAGATGCAAGCATAAGATATCCGAAAAAAATAAAACATTCCAAGGGAAAATTAGTAATTCATATATACATAAATAAGACCGGAAAGATTAAAGAAACCCAACAAATTTGTATCCCTTTGTCTCTGGTAACAGAAACACGCACGTAAACCAATTAATCAGTTAGTCCAAAAATAAAAAATAAATTTAAAAAAAATACCTGCTGGAGAATTTAGACATTAATCGTACAAAACTCCGAGGGCTGCACGAAGTAGTTCAAACCTGGATTTGTCTAATGGTTTCGTGAATAAATCTGGCAAGATTTTTGTCAGTTGGAATGTATTTCTAAATTAATTACTTTTTCTTCAACTAGTTTCCGGATGAAATGATGACGGATGTCTATGTGCTTCGTCCCGGGAGTGTTGTACCAGATTTTTAGATATATTGATCGCACTCGTGTTGTCGCAGAAGAGGACGATATTTTTCTAATCAAACCCGTAATCGGACAGCATTTGACGCATCTAAAGCAACTGTGTACAACAACTGCCTGCAGCTATGTACTCAGCTTCTGCAGTGCAGAGCGAGATTGAATTTTGCTTTTTACTCAGCAGGCAACCAGATTTTCCCGATAAAGAAGCATCCTCCGGATGTGCTTTTTCTATCATCGGCGTTACCAGCCCAGTCAGCATCACTAAAACCTGTAAGACTGAGATTAGTATCAGTGGAATACCAAATACCATAATTTATTTTACCTTTAACGTATTTTATAATACGTTTGACTGCCTTCAAGTGCGATTCCTTTGGATCTGCTTGATAGCGTGCACACATACCAACACTTACCATGATGTCAGGTCTACTAGCAGTTAGGTACAGTAAACTACCAATCATACTCCCGTACAATGTGTAGTCAACGGAAGTACCTTGATTGTCTTTAGATAATTTTGTAGTTGTTGAGACGGGTGTCCGGGCATCTTTCGCAGATTCAAAATCGAATTTTGATATGAGATTTTTCGCATACTTCGCTTCAGAAATAAATATCCCTTCTTTTGACTGATTGACCTGTAATCCTAGAAAATACGTCAGCTCTCCGATCATACTCATTTCGAACTCTTGTTGCATAACTTTGACCAGTTTGTCCGTTTCACCTGTCTGTGTGGACCCAAACACAATATCATCAACGTAAACTTGTGCAATGCTTATGTGTTTACCTGATCGTTTTATGAATAAGGTTTTGTCCGAACCTCCTCGTTTGTAATCATTTTGAAGTAAATATTGTGCAAGTCTTTCGTACCAGGCTCTTGGAGCTTGTTTTAGCCCGTATAGAGCTTTTTCAAGCTTGTATACATATTCTGGATGTTGCGGGTCTTCAAACCCTTTCGGTTGTGCAACATATATATCCTCTGTGAGATAGCCGTTTAGAAAGGCTGTTTTAACATCCATATGAAAGAGCTTCATCTTTAAAGCACAGGCAATGGAGAGTAGCAATCGGATGGATTCCAGGCGAGCCACTAGAGCAAACGTTTCGTTGTAGTCGATTCCCTCAATTTGGGAATACCCTTGAGCGACTAGTCTTGCTTTATTTCGAGCGATATTACCGGTTGCGTCAGTCTTGTTTCGAAAAATCCACTTTGTACCTACAATATTTACATTATTCGGTTTAGGGATTAGAGTCCATACCTTGTTCCTTTCGAATTGTCCCAATTCTTCTTGCATGGCCTTGATCCAGTGTTCATCAGTTAAGGCTTCTTTGATATTCTTTGGTTCAATCTGCAACGTATAGCAAGAGTATCCAGCTAGTTCAAGATAGTCGCGCTTTGGTTTACCTCGAGTTTTCACACCTGAACTGGGATCTCAAATTATATTTTGGATCGGTTGATTTTTCTGAATACGAGTTGGAATATCAATATCATCATGATCATTTTCTGATTCTGTCTCAGGTTCAGATTCGGGTTGATTGCATATGGGCGATGAGATAGGTGACTCAAGGTCTGGTTCTGGAGTACCAGCGTCAGGAATTTTAGGTCGGTCAGTTTCAAGTTCTGTCACTGGATCAGTTTGGACAACTTCAGTAATCTCACTGGGTTGATCATCAATGACGACGTTTGTGGACTCCATTATGATTTTGGTCACTTTATTATATACTCGATAGGCTCTGCTGTTGATGGAATATCCGAGGAAAATTCCTTCGTCGCTTTTCGGTTCAAATTTAGAAGTCGGATTCCTATCTTTCAAGATAAAACAACGTGAGCCGAAAATGTGAAAATAAGTAATGTTCTATTTCTTACCTTTCCAGAGTTCATACGGAGTTTGTGTTGTGCCCGGTCGTAGGTAAACTCTGTTGATGATGTGACACGGTGTTTACAACCTCCGCCCAGAACTTTTGTGGTAATCCTTTGGCGTTGAGCAACACTCTACCCATCTCCTGGATGGTGCGATTTTTCCTTTCCACAACTCCGTTTTGTTTTGGAGTTTTTGGAGCTGAATACTCATGTGTAATCCCTAATTGATTACAAAAGTTATCGAACAGCTTGTTCTCGAATTCTCTGTCGTGATTGCTTCGAGTTCTACTGATGGATTCGTTTCTTTCTTTTTGAAGTTTTAATCCCAGTGTCTTGAATGCCTCAAGCGCTTCGGATTTTTCCCTGAGAAACGTAACCTAAGCAAAACGAGAAAAATCATCAACGCATACTAGTATATACTTCTTACCTCCAAGACTTTCTGTCTGAGTTGGACCAACGAGGTCCATGTGAATCAATTCCAGGCACCGGCTTGTGTTTATGGTGTGTTGAGCTGGATGAGCTGATCTGATTTGTTTCCCAGCTTGACAGGCACCGCAGATAGATGACTCGACTTTCATTTTCGGTTGCCCACGAACACCTTCTATTTTACAAGTTTATCGAGAAGTCTATAACTAAGATGGCCCATTTTTTGATGTCATAGCTCAGCTTCATTCATGCTGGACCTGCAACATAGCACATTATTTGATAGAATATAGCAATTATCATTTGATCGTTTACCTTCCATGACACACTGATTTGAGTTGTCCATCACACTACAGCTATTTTTAGTGAAGCACACGTTCCAGTTTTGGTCGCACAATTGACTTATGATAATAAGATTGGCGTGAAGTCCACGGACAAGTAACACTTTGTCCAGTTTTGGCAAACCAGCTACATTTAAAGTGCCTACGCCAGTCACTTGACCTTTGACACCGTCACCGAAAGTAACTTCACCGTTACTGGTATTGACGTTTTTCAGGAATTTTACATTCCCTGTCATGTGGCGGGAACACCCGCTGTCAAAATACCATATCTCTTCTCGTCCAGCACTTTTAGTATGAAATGAAACAAACGATATATAATCAGCCTTTTGACCCAAATCTGTTTTGTGAAAGGTTGAATGTTCTTGTGCCTGAACTTCTCAATCCTTTGACCTTTGTAGAAATAGTAGCATTCAGGTCTGGTATGTCCGCGTAACCTACAATAGTGGCAAACAGGATTATATAGCTTATAACTTATCTTATTTACGTTTACTTTACCATAGGAGCGTTTCACAGTGCTGCATTCAGGGATGTCGTCTGGATCAGGTCCAGAGGCTTTGACAAATACAGTCTTATCTTTGGAGTTACTGCCAGTGAAGCCCAAACCAAATTTTGCAGACGTTTTCCTGCCGGAATCAAGAATCTTATCGAGTGTTGAAGTGATATCCATCATTTGGATTTGTCGTTTGTAGGTGCTGAGCTCCTGTTTCAAACTCTGAACTTCTTGTTGGAGTTTTGCTTCTCGGTCAGCTGCTTCCTTAAGAAGTACCTTTCCGGTTTGTACTTCGTGTTGTAGTCTTTCCTCTCGACATGCTGCTTCTTTAAGCAAAACATTCATATCGGCTACTTGATTTTGATAGACTTTATTTGCATTCGTTACAATCTCAATTTCACTAGCTAGTTTGCAGTTCATTTTTCTTAATGCTTCCCATTTGGGATACAACTTATTAAATTCAGTTTCAAAAGATAAAGCATTTTGTTCCACATCTTCTGCAGAGACGTAGTCACCACCTTCTGAGTCTTCAACAGGTTCTAAACTGTCAGTAAATCGTGCTGTAAATGCAACAAAGTTACCCGAAATTTCTTCGGCATCTAACCCAGTTGGTTCAACGTCGGGCTCGTCATCGCTCCACGTAATGGCGGACATAGACTTTTTGCGTCAAAGATAGGTGGCGCATTCAGCTTGTACATGCCCAAATCCCTCGCATTCATAGCACTTGATGCCTTTGTTGTTGGACCTTTCTTTGGACTGTCCTGGACGTGAGATAGACTGCTTGGCGTTTGACGCTCCTGTCCTAGGTGCAGTTTTGAACGACGTTGCTCCCTTTAGTGAATTTCTGTTGTGAGTGTTTTTGGATACCTGTTTCAAAATTTTTGAAAACTGTTTAGTTAAGAATGCAACTGTATCATCACTAGTTTCATCTGTATCGGATACAACATTATTTTCTTCAGCGGCAAAAGTAATATTTTTTTGTTTTTTCGTATGATCAGTTAAAATCTCCATTTCATATATTTTAAGATTTCCCATAACCTGAGTAACATATTTTTTATCCCAGCCATCATGCTCTTGGATGGCTGTGACTTTCATTCGAAACCTGGGCGGTAAAGATCTCAGTATCTTCTTAACAAGTTTTTCCTGTACGCGTGTATGAAAGTCGATGACTGTCTCATCCTCGTTCATGCGCAGTTCTTCAAATTCTGACTGGACCAGTTGCAGCTTTGACTGTTTTACCGATGTAGTTCCTTCGTATATAGACTCAAGTGCCTCCCAAGCACCTTTAGCCGAAGGAATACCTGCAACAATTGAAAACTGGCTTTCATGCATAAGAGAATAAATTTTGTCTAAGGCTTTGTCATTGTTTCCTGCATTAGTTATTTCTGTTTGAGTACACTCAGTCTCTGGTTTAGTTACTTCTGTTCCATCAGCACTAGAACTGGGTTTAGTGGGATGCGTCCATCCTGACACCACAGACCACCATACAGCTTCCCCTTGAGCCTTTAGATGCGTACGGGTACGCGCCTTCCAATATGCGTAATTGTCGCCAGTCTACTGGGGAATGGCTTTAGTTCGATCCATTCTGCAAAACTCAATACCCCGTGAGATCAAACAAATAAGCAATAAACTTAAAAATAAAAAGAGCCGCTGAAGAGATAAATTCAAGATGCACGGATTGGCCAGATCGATAGACTAATAGATTAAGTCTACAGGCTCTGATACCAATTGAAATTGCACCGTGACACTTGAAACATAAAAGCTATCTGCTTTTACTTGTTAATTAAGTTATGCACCAATTTAGTTAATTAATTAAACTCGTTTACGCAAGTATAAATAATAACTGCAGAAAGCATAAAGTAAATTAAAAACACAAAGAAATTGTTACGCAGTTCGGAGCTCCTTCTCCTACGTCTGCGGGGCAACCCACGTCTGCCCAATCTACTATAGATGTTCACCAAAAGGAGTATTACAAGAGGTAAATGAAGACGGCCTCCAACCTTTACCACTACCACTCTTTCTAACACATATCCAGGACTGATCATGTAGTACCACGTACTGATCATGTAGTACAATTTAAATACTTTTAAGAATTAAATCATAAATCACATTAAATCATAAAACAGCTTTGTAAAATCAGGATAGCTCTCGCAATGTGTAAGAATCGAATTGGCAATGTCTCCATTCGAGCAGTATGCTTTTATAGTGCTTAATGAGTCTTTTGTTTGATCCTCAAATGTAGCCTCTTCCTTAGCCTTCCACTGTTCGAATAAGCCACAGCCACTCAGTTTGTTCTTTGAATGCTTCACCGTAGACTCAAATAAACAATCCATGCTGGCCACTAATTATGTACTCACATGGTCCATAAAAGAATTAACACTAACAACACTATTTTAATTTAAATCTAGTAAAGCCAATAAAATAGCCAATCGTGTAAATTTATTTTACACTTACATTATACATAATTATTGCATAAAAATACAAAAATTACCTCCAACTATGAACAGATAACTCAAAACAATTTTAAAATATTTATAACAATTCAAAATATTAAAATAATACCTAATTTAAAAAAAAAACACACAATGAAGAAGGAAGGTTGTGGTGGAGGCGGCGTTGGTAGAGTGGCGACGGTGGTGGACGGTGACGGTGGTATTAAGGAGGAGTTGAAGTAGAAATAAAAAGAAGGTGATGGTGGTAGCAAGGATGAGTGGTGGACGGTGACGGTGACGGTGGCCGTGAGGAGGAGAAGAAGAAGCAAGATGTGGTGGTGAGGAGGAGAAGAAGAGAGAAGAAGCTAAGAGAGAAGAACAAGAAGAAAGAAAATGAAATTTGACAGATCTTGTTAGAAAAATGGAGTGTTTGATGATAGGAAAGTGAGGAAACAGGATCTTCAGGCGTGTGATCACTTTCCTATAAGCTTTAAATCTCCCTTATATAAAGCAATAAGGTTCAAGATTTAATCTTATGGGATACAAGAAGATGATGAAATTCTTAAGTTGCTTGTTTAAGAACTTCCTGTTGAAATGCAGTACTGTGAAATATCTCAGTTTAATGCAAGTTTATTGCATGTCTATTTTTCAAACATTTCTCCAAGTATTTATAGATGTAAATACAGCAGTTTGGAGAAGTTACATGGAGGTTAATCATTTAAATTTAAAACTTAACTTCCATAAGATATATCTTATCTGATATATCAAACATGAGAAATATATATATGAATATTATATATATTCATATGATATGGACCTTCGTAGGTTCATGCACTGCATACAAAATAACAAAGTAAAATATATATTATATATATTTATTATTCAATGCATGTAGAAACCATGCAATGCAACATAATAAATAAATAATATATATTTATATTTTACATGCACGCAGACATTTTAAACCAACGTTAACTTTCATTGGCCGAAAGATGCCAATTTGCCAAATTAAACGAAAGATGCCAATTTGGCCGAAAGATCCCATATTAAACCATCGTAATCTTCACTTTGCCGAAAGTGAAGTCTAAAGGCTTCATTTGGCCTAAAACAATGCATGCTTTACACTAAACCAAAGTTTCGTGTAACCAACGAAGAGAACGAAAGTACATCTAATCGTTAAGCAATGCAATTATCAAACCCGAATCAATATGAGAACTTTCGGTTTCAATCAAACAAAAACATATTTCCCATTTTACTTTCTACCAAACTAAAATAATATTTATAACTCCACAACTCCAAATATTATTTAAGCTTTTCATGGTAGTTCATCTGAACCATTAACTCTCATTACTATATAAATCTCTAACATTCCTCCTCCATTTATATAGTAAAAATTAATACTGTACCAAGATAGATCCAAAACTCATGCATAAATGAAAGTGTCTTACAGATTGAACTTTCACATAGTATCATATGCGTTACATTAATTCGGATTGCAGTGATGGACGAACCTTGAATAACGTAGTCTCTTTGAAGAAACGTAGATACAATACACACAAGCTTTACAATTGCTACAACTCAAAATAACTTGACACTATTAAAGGCCATGTGCCCGTATCCATTCATAAGCATTTCCAAGCTAAACCCAAACTTGTTGAAGCGGCCACACTTCATGCTCACATAGGTTGATCTTTTAATTCATGCCCTGCATCAAGCATTTTTTCAAAAGATCAATTAAGAGTAAAACTCATCCCTACTACAATGCAGACCAAGTACTGACCTTAGGGATACTTTTTAATATAGTACTTGCCGCCAATAAATGAAGTAATCATCTACATTGAACTCAAGGCCTAACGTGATAACTTAGGTGTGAGTTGAGCTTTCCTTCACCTCTTGACTATCAACGGGTTTCAAACCTATCCCCTCTGATGTCTTTAAAACCATGTCCCTTGCCAAGGCTTTTGTAAACGGATCCGCTAGATTGAACCGGGACCGTACAAAGTCTAGTGCTACAACACCATTACTTAAGAGCTCTTTCACATAGCTATGTCGCAAGCCTATGTGTCTTGACTTGCCATTATAAACACTGTTATATGCTTTGGCCAGTGTAGTAGCACTGTCACAATGTACTAAAATAGGTGACATCGGTTTTGGCCAAACTGGAATTTCAAGAATTAAATTCCTTAGCCAATCAGCTTCTTTGCATGCTGCTGCCAATGCAATAAATTCAGATGCCATAGTTGAGTCTGAAATACAACTTTGCTATTTAGAAACCCAGGAGATAGCACCTCCTCCAAGCAGAAATACCCATCCACTGAGGAATAATCTTCCTCATTAGATATCCAACTAGCATCAGAATATCCTTCAAGGATGGAAATATCTTTTGAATATTTTAAACCATAATTAATGGTTTTATTCAGATATTTTAAAATTCTTTTTAATGTCATCCAATGTACTGCACTAGGATTACTATTGTATCTACTCAGTTTCCCTACCGCAAAAGCAATATCAGGCCGAGTAGTTGTCATTGCATACATAAGGCATCCTATCACTTTAGAATACTCCAATTCTAAGACCGGATCACTTTCATTAGGAATTAACTTCAATGAAGGATCCATTGGAGTAGAAACTGGGGAACCACTAAAGTGATTAAATCTTTTTAACACTTTCTCAATGTAATGAGATTGTGTTAAACTTACACCATCCTGAAGTTTAATTATTCTTATCCCAAGAATAACTTCTGCTTCTCCTAAATCTCCTAAATCTTTCATGGAAAAACTGGAACTAAGAAAATCCTTAGTTTCCTTAACCTTTTTCCAAATCAGTACCAAAAATCAACATGTCATCTACATATAAGCAAATAATAACCCCTTGTCCTTGGTTATTAAATTTGCTGTAGATGCATTTATCTGACTGATTTATTCTGTACCCATTAGCTAGCACCACTTGATCAAACCGATCATGCCATTGCTTAGGGGCTTGTTTTAAGCCATAAAGTGACTTAATCAATTTGCAAACTTTATTTTCTTGGCCTGCAACCACAAAACCTTCTGGTTGCTTCATGTAAACCTCCTCCTCCAATTCACCGTTTAAAAATGCAGTCTTAACATCCATTTGGTGAACCACTAGATTGTGTATAGCCGAAATGGCAATTAACAATCTAATAGTAGCAATTCTTGCTACTGGAGCATAAGTGTCAAAGAAGTCAACTCCTTCTTTCTGCTTAAAGCCCTGTGCGACAAGCTTGGCTTTAAATTTATCAATGGTACCGTCAACTTTCATTTTCTTTTTGAAAATCCACTTGCAGCCTATTGGTTTACAACCATTTGGTGGATTAGTTAAAATCCACGTATTATTCCCCATTATAGAATCCATCTCATCATTTATTGCTTCTTTCTAGAAAGCAACATCTTGAGAATTCATGCCTTCCTCAAAAGTATTAGGATCATCCTCTATATTAAAATAATATAGATTTTTAGTCTCTGTAGACTCCCTTGATCCTTCTATCAAGTACATTTGGAAATCTGGTCCAAATGTCTTTTCCTTTCTTGTTCTTTTACTTTTTCTAAGCTCAGGTTCCTGTGAACTTGCATGATCATGAATTTGATTATCAACTTTGGTCCCACTAGAACTAGGAATTAAATCCTTAGTTCTATTTATTGATGAAAAACGATTTTCATCAAAAATAGCATCTCGGGACTCTATTACGGTATGAACCGAAATAAAGTCATTTGGTTCTATAACATAGAACCTGTATGCTTTGCTGTGTTCTGCATATCCTATAAAAATACAGTCTATGCCTTTTTCTCCTAGAGCCTTCCGTTTAGGTTCCGGCAACCGTACCACGGCCCTGTAACCCCAAACTTTCAAATAATTTAAGTTTGGTTTTCTTTTGTGCCAAAGTTCATATGGAGTTACCCTATTTCTTTTGTTAGGAACTCTGTTGAGAATATAACATGCAGTTAGCATGGCTTCTCCCCAGAAACCTTCACTCAGATTGGAAACTAATAACATGCAGTTTACCATTTCTTTGAGTACTCTATTTTTCCTTTCTGCTACACCATTTTGTTGTGGTGTATAAGGAGCTGTGGTCTCATGAATGATACCAACAGATTGGAAAAATAATGGGTCATAATATTCACCACCTCTGTCAGTACGTAATATTTTTACTAACTGACTAGTTTGAAATTCCACCTCCAATTTAAATATTTTAAAATTTTCTAAGGCTTCATCCTTAGAATGCAGGAGGTACACATAGCAGAGTCTTGAATAGTCATCAATGAATGTGACTATATATTTTTTATTTCCCAAAGATGGGGTGCTATGAAAATCACACAAGTCACTGTGAATTAATTCAAGTAAAATTGAATTCCTTTTTATACTAGGAAAAGGATTCCTAGTTATTTTATTCAACATGCATGCACTGCATTGTTCCATATTCAGATCAAAGGATGGAATTAATCCATCTTTAGCCATCTCACATACACGTTTATGGTTCACATGACATAAACGAAAATGCCATAATGAAGATGTACAAACTGAATACACAGAACCAACAATATTATTAATATTCAACTTAAACATATTGTTAGACAGAAATCCTTGGCCTACAATGATACCGGCCTTGGATAAAATAAATCTGTCTGCTTCAAAAACAAGTTTAAAACCACACTTGTTTAATACAATGCCAGAAACTAAATTTTTTCTAACATCTGGGGCATGATATACATCTGTGAGTGTCAACTTCTTTCCTGAAGTAAGCAACAACTCAACTTGTCCAATGCCTTTGACTTTCACCATGGAATCATTTCCCATGTACAGGCTTGGACCATCATTCAGACTTTTATAAATCTTATAAAGATTTATATCCTTGCAGACATGTCTGGTTGCCCCAGTGTCAACCCACCACGAGTCATCAGTCTGCATGACACAAATTTCAGATATCATAGCAATGAAATTTTCAGTACTATCAGAAACAAGATTAATTATTTTACCTTGTTTCCATTGGCCACTTCCCTTGGCCATGATCACCAGAATTTTTACCTTCCATTTGTGCCTTTCTTTTCTTCCAAATTTCACAGTCTTTTTTAAAGTGTGGACCGTTGCACACCCAGCATGAAACAGATGCTTTTCCTTTTCCTTTTCCTTTATTCTTAAACTTTGAAGAATTTGTGGTCTTTCCTGGCTTCCCTTTTCCTTTACGGTTCCCACTTGATTTGCCTTCATCAACATTGTTGATGACAGAACCTGAAGCCCCGGTGACCTTTGCATTACCAGCATTCTTGCTTTCTTGCAGTCTGATTCCCTCCTCAACTCGAAGGTCAACCCCCAACTGTTCCATAGTAAGAACTTCCTTTTTATGCTTTAAGGTACGTTGTACCTTTTTCCAGGAAGGGGGCAACTTATCAATGATACTGGCTATGGCAATGGAATCATCCATATGCATATCATGTTGCCTCATTTGCCCAAGTATCCTGACAATCTCATGGAATTGTTCCATGACCGGACGATTGTCCACCATTTTATAATCATTGAATTCACTTACCAGGAATTTCTTACTGGAGGCATCCTCAGATATGTACTTTGCTTCAAGTACATCCCAGAGGTCCTTTGAGGATTCGTCATACTGATAAATATCAAAGAGGGTGTCAGACATACCGTTCAGAATATGGCCGCGGCAAGCAAGGTCATCATTCTCCCATTTGAGTCTCCGGCGAGTAGCCTCAAGAGTCTCATCCTCCCGTTCCTCCGGCTTTGGGGTACTTAGTACGTATGCCACGTTCAGAGCCGCAAGGAGGAACTTCATCTTCTTCTGCCACCTACGGAAGCCCACGCCTTCAAACTGCTCCAACTTAGGGAAGTTGGTTGCAAAGTCCAGAAGTCCAGAACTCATCCTTCCTCAGAAACAGAATTTTAAAGCTTATAAATTGTTAGAAAAATGGAGTGTTTGATGATAGGGAAGTGAGGAAACAGGATCTTCAGGCGTGTGATCACTTTCCTATAAGCTTTAAATCTCCCTTATATAAAGCAACAAGGTTCAAGATTTAATCTTATGGGATACAAGAAGATGATGAAATTGTTAAGTTGCTTGTTTAAGAACTTCCTGTTGAAATGCAGTACTGTGAAATATCTCAGTTTAATGCAAGTTTATTGCATGTCTATTTTTCAGACATTTCTCCAAGTATTTATAGATGTAAATACAGCAGTTTGGAGAAGTTACATGGAGGTTAATCATTTAAATTTAAAACTTAACTTCCATAAGATATATCTTATCTGATATATCAAACATGAGAAATATATATATGAATATTATATATATTCATATGATATGGACCTTCGTAGGTTCATGCACTGCATACAAAATAACAAAGTAAAATATATATTATATATATTTATTATTCAATGCATGTAGAAACCATGCAATGCAACATAATAAATAAATAATATATATTTATATTTTACATGCACGCAGACATTTTAAACCAACGTTAACTTTCATTGGCCGAAAGATGCCAATTTGCCAAATTAAACGAAAGATGCCAATTTGGCCGAAAGATCCCATATTAAACCATCGTAATCTTCACTTTGCCGAAAGTGAAGTCTAAAGGCTTCATTTGGCCGAAAACAATGCATGCTTTACACTAAACCAAAGTTTCGTGTAACCAACGAAGAGAACGAAAGTACATCTAATCGTTAAGCAATGCAATTATCAAACCCGAATCAATATGAGAACTTTCGGTTTCAATCAAACAAAAACATATTTCCCATTTTACTTTCTACCAAACTAAAATAATATTTATAACTCCACAACTCCAAATATTATTTAAGCTTTTCATGGTAGTTCATCTGAACCATTAACTCTCATTACTATATAAATCTTTAACAGATCTGCTAGATAAAAAACGGATATATACGACCATGGGTGGGAAGGGGAGGAGAATGTAAGAGTGATTAGGAAAGAGAATGTGGGAAGGGGAGGAAACAAAAAAATCAAAAATGGCGTTGAATGCGCCCCGCGTGGCGGTTGCTGTGCGCGAAACGCACGCATCAAGTGCTGTCATCATTCACATTTGTTTCTCTTTGTTGGTGTGGCAGTTGTTGTGTGCGAAACGCACACAGCAAGTGCTGTCTTCACATTTATTTCTCTTCCTTGGGAAGAGAAATAAATCATCATTTGCAAAAAAAATAAATAAATAAATAAATAAATAACCACTCTCTCTCTTCACCTCACTCCTCCAACATGGCATTTGCACCTCAAAAGTACAGTTGTCAAATAACTCCTCATTCTTTTCTATAGTGGATGCTCTTAAAGACTTTGCCTTGGCAAATGAGCCAAGTTTGGTCCCACTTACTATTAGATTTGCTCAATCGCAAAATTATTTAAGGAAAATACTTTGTGTACTCCCATTTTAAACTCCCAACTTGTACTCCCTCTCACATGGTCTTGATGTAGACATTTTCCTCTGGACCCACATGATAGAAAATAACCAATCATGGTTTGCCACCTCAAGGAGTTAGGAGGGAGTAGAATTTTGAGAGTCTATGTAGTAGAACTCATTATTTAATGGTTTTAAAGAATATATACAAATTTTCAATTACTCCTTCAAGAATATATACATTTGATTGGCACTATAAACTTTCTCATATATGTATGAGTTGTACTTTAAAAAATATAGTAATACACATTAATTAAATGACCATAAAAATTTTCTCGTATATGTTATTATTATTATTATTATTATTATTATTATTATTATTATTATTATTATTATTATTATTATTATATAGACACAGACACATTTAGAATATTTCTATATAGATTTGTGCTACAACTATGCACAAATAATAATACAACAATCTTGATTAAATATTTGTAGATTTATTTACATAAAATCAACACAAAAGAACGCACATAAACAAAATCTAGAAAAAAAAAAAAAAAAAAAAAAAAAGAGAGAGAAAAACTTGAATTTTGGTATACAAACCAATTTATATGAGTAACTCTTGGTGTAAAAAAACTAATAAAAGTTAATACTTCTCTTTTGTGTCATTTTCACGTTGCAAAACCCTTTTAACGTTACTTATTTTGCGTAATAGTTTTGGACTACGTAGTAAATAAATGACACGACTTCAATTTTAGAAATCTTGTGTATTATGCCATTTAAGAAATAATGAAATGACGTGAAGTTTTTGAAAAAAAAAAAACCGACATCTTTTATTTATTCATTTTTTTAACAAAAAATTGTGAAACGATATCAGTTTCTTCTCATTTCACTTTTTAAAAAAATAAATAAGAAATGGCGTTAATTTTTTTTTTTTTAAATAATCCACGTCATGTCTCCTTATTATTTTGTTTTTTTTTTAAGATACGATGTTGATTTTTTTTTAAAAAAAAAAAAAAACAATATTGTATCTCTTTATTAAAAAATAAAAAATAAAAGTAGATACGCTGTCCGTTTTTAAGACAAAAGGACATCGTATCTGTTATTTAAATTTTTAAAAATATAAATTTAAGGGTCAAACTTGTCTAAGACCATCACGGATCCTTATAACTTATAAGTATTGCAATTTCCCTTATAATATGTAATGTTGACAAGTATTTGTTTCTTATTAATAATGTTTTTCTTTTTTTTTTTAATTCTATTTCTTAATTTATTTCATTCAATTCAGTTCACTCCCCTGTAACGTTAGTGTAGCTTTGAGAGCACAAATTGTTCTCTCAAAATCTATAACTCCAGAAATCAATTTATACCCTAATTGCTTAACAACTTTGATTTGACGATAACATCCTTAGATTTAACACTAATTTAACAGAAATCTTAACGGATCGCAGGACTATATGTGGTCAGAAATGAAAGTCAAAATATGTGTTTTTGGTTGAATTGAAAGTTGAGGACTAAAAAAAAGTACTACCCCAATAGTCAAAGGACTATTTGTGGTATTAACTCTTAATTGAATCATCTCTTATTATTTGTATAAGACATGAAATGGGATGAAAAAACATATTAACAACAATAACAACAATTATGATAATGATGATGTATGACACAACAAGGGATAAAAATTGAAAATTCAAGACTGAGAATAAACCATAACGGAAGTTGATATAGACTATTATTATCCGGTAGGTAATACAAGTGGATAAGGGAGAAGTATGTCGATCCGACCAAAAAAATGTCAACATGAGATCACCTCACATCCAATGAAGATTCTAAGATGAGTTCGCGTGGGGCATAGTGTAGTCCCTACTTATTTTCAATCTCTATTATATATGTATGTATTACAATTGTCAAATGGTTTAGAGATAAATATACAAAATTCAATGTTTACTTTTGAGGAAAAATAATTTTTGACATCAAGTACCTTATGGCATATCATGTTGAGCAGTCAAAAAATATTATGAGTCTGACTCGGCTTTAACGTGTTAAGTTTATACATGTCGTTTTTCTTAACACTAGTATTTGCATCCATGCGATGCACGGAATGGATTCGTTGTAATATATTAATAATATATGAATCAATATATAATTATTTAAATTAGAACATCAAATATTATATAGTAAAATTGAAGGTATGGTTTGGACTCTTTGTGTTTTTATGTTATCATTACTTGAATTTGTGCAAATATTTGCTCAAATTAATAGCTAATGTGTAGATGTACGCATGCAATGTTGTTGCTTTGGAGATGTTATTTATCATTGTTCAGTATTTTTATAAATTAGGCAAATGTGCTCGTTCTTTAGCAACTCAGTTATAAGAATGAATTGATATCCTAATTCATTTAATTTGTATGAAAAATTTATTTTTTGTCTAGATATATAGCAATTTTACCATTAAAATGAAAACATAATATCACCGATTGTATTTACACATTATTGAAACATCTTTGTAGACAACGTTGGTAATAGCAACACAAACTTGTCCATCTTCGTCTAGAGCTAACACCTTCAGTCCATCAGGATTGGTGACTCGGGTGAAAATATATAATGGTAGAATATCAGTCAATTAGTGAATATTTTATATTTTCAGTCAATTAGTAATATCAGATTTATTTTCAGCTAATTATTCTTTTTTTTTCAGTCAATTAGACTATTAGATGCAGTGATATTTTTACCAAATTTTCGTTCCATTTTTAATGAATGATGTATAATATTTTTATTGAAATATTTCCGTTATATTTTTAATTTACCTTTATATTGTTTAAAATTTAAAGTATGCATTTCTTATTGATCATGTAGAATATTATTGAAATATTTCCGTCTAATTTTTAATTTTTGTTCATTTTATAATTAAAATGCAATGATCTTGACAATTTCTTTTTTCATTCAAGTCAATTAGTCAATTACTCAATTAGAAATATTATTGTTACCAATTAAGCTTTATTAATTTTTGACTATTTTATTAATATTCATATTAATTTGGGCGGGAATGTTGAAAAGGAGGATTTTACTTTTATTAATAGTATAGATAGATTAATTTCATTTTGAAATCATTGGTTCACATATTTGAATTATTAATTTTTTTCATTAATTATTCGCATGGTAAACATAAATAATATTGCAATAATTAATTTATGATATTTATCAAATTGTAGCTTTTTTAAAAATATAAAATTTTCACATGTTTATGGGTTGAAAAATTTTTAAATTTTTTTTATTTTTAAAATATTTTTCAGCAACCCAAACACTTCATTAATCGCCCATCAGAAACTAATAAAGAAAAATCATTTTAGTAAGGAAATTAAAACTAATTAAATTAACTCTACCTATTAATTGTCTTAATAATAATTAAGATAATTTTTAGTCAATCAATATTCAATAGTACTAAAAGTATTAATTTGAATTTTTATAAATATGATATAATATTATTAAACCGAAATAATTAAAAATATGTGTCTATAGTACAAAATATTTTATAATAGTAATTTTTATTGCCTAATATAATTTGTCAATTATTAAATATTATTTTTATGGAAGATTTTACTTTTATTAATAGTATAGATATAGAGTGGTGTAAATAATAATTAACAAATTATTATTTCTATATAAAATTACACCGAAATTATAGTATAGATATAGATTGATGTAAAAGATTTTTTCCTTATAATATCAGTGGCTTGAATTACAGATTATTGAAAATCTCTTTGTAGATGACATTGGTAGTAGTAACATAAATTTGTCCATCCTCGTGTAGAGTTAAAACCTTCAGGCCATCAGGATGGGTGACTCGGGAAAAATTGATCGTGATTAAAGACTGGTTTTTTAAGTAATAACTCAATGTGACTTAGTGTTTGGCCCTGACTTTTGTTGACAGTCATGGTATATAAGAGCATCAACGGGAATTGTTTATGCTAGAACTTGAAGGGCAATCTCGTATCAAAAGGGGTAAGAGACATTTTAATGGAAGATTTTACTTTTATTAATAGTATAGATATAGATTGGTGTAAATTATTATTTACTTTTATTAAATCAATAGTATAGATTGATTAATTTCATTTTGAAATCATTGCTTCACATATTTGAATTATTTATTTTTTCTTTAATTATTATAATTAGAAATGATATTGTACAAATTAATTACTGATATTTATCAATTTGTAATTTTTAAAAAAATATAAGATTTACACATGTTATTAGGGGTTAAATTTCTTTTAAAATTATTTATTATATATTAGTAAGTATTTTTATTTTTAAAATATTTTCTGGCAACACAAACACTCCCTTAGTTTCCCATCAAAAACTGATAAAGAAAAGTCATTTCACTAATAAAATTAAAGTAAATCTAATCATGCTATATTTATTTGTAATTGTATATTAATTTCATTTTGAAATCATTGGTTCACATATTTGAATTATTTATTTTTTTCTTTAATTATTATAAACAGAAATGATTTGTACTAATTTATGACATTTATCCAATTGTATTTTTAAAAATATAGTGTTTTACTCGTTCGTTGCACGAAAAATTTTTGTTATTAAGAATTTAAAATAAAAAATAGACAAAAATGAAAAGATGTTAAACTGTACAATATAATAATATAGTTGGACTTTTATATATTTGGTCAAGTATTTATTTTCATAACATACAAAATTTAAATTTCGTATGGTTAATATAATCTATAATCATTACATATTTAGATAAATTTATAAAAAAAATTCACATAATTAAGTTTATTTATTCAAAATTATATTTCATATATATTATAATCCTAAAAATGTGAATAATAACTAACAAAATATATATACTTAGAAATCAATAAAAAAAATTTAAATTTTAAATTTTGATGAGTAAACTTAAACTCTAATCAGACGCATTTCCTTATATGATTGTATAATACATTGTATATACACATAATATTTATTAATGTATATATATATATATATATATATATATATATATATATATAGGAAAATTATATAATATAATTTCATTAATTATAATTTATATTGATAGATTTAATTGAGTGGTTAGCATTATTACGATCCTTAGAATAATTCTATGTTAGTTTCCTATCATTTAGCTATTCTTTGTGTATATAAAGCCTGTAACCTCATTCCCTAAAATACACTGAACTAAACACTATTATGTGCACTAATCGATTTATAATTAAAAGTTACATTTAGAAATTAATAAAAAAAGTAACATTTAAATTTTGTATTATTATTAGTATAGTGCATAAGTTTATGTATTTATTTATCTAAAAAAAGTGTATGTATGTATATTTTTAAAAATTTATAAATATTCACGTTTTAATAATTTTATAATTTCATTTTCTTAATTATATTTCATATTTTATTAATTATAATTTAATGAAATTTTCACAAATATTTCCACGGAAGAAATCTTATATTCATTATTGAAAAGGGGATATAATTTAAAAAAAGAAATTATTAATTAGATTACCTAATAAAATTGTCCTACTAATTGATTCTATGGTTTTATAATTCATATATTGGAAGAATTTTTAAAGCTAAATACCTATTAATTGCCTTAATAATAATTAAGATTATTTTTAGTCAATCAATATTCAATAGTACTAACAGGGCGTTTGGTTGGAGAGGGAGAATTACGTGGGAAAGGATTTGCAATTCCATGAGAGATGAATTACTGTGAATAAAGTGGGAATTTAAATTCCAATGTTTGGTTGATAGGAATAGAATTACTGGGAATTTCAATTCCAATGTTTGGTATACATGGGAATTGAAAGGGAATAAGTAGTATAAAGTCCAAAATGTCCATTGTTGTTGTTAAACATTAATTTTAAGTTAAAAATTTGCGGGGTAATTTTGACTCATCACTATCTTTTATCTTCCTAAAATCCCAGGAATTAAAATACCAGGGGGAGACATGGGATTTTAATTCAATGAAAATGGGGGAATTGCAATTCCATGGAATTGCAATTCTTTTCAACCAAACAAGGAAATTTTGTGGCAATTACTATACAACAATATTTTCCTCAAAATAACAAATAATTAAAATTTATTCCTTCTCAACTTGAATTCATCCCGAATTCCTATCCATGTTCACCTGTATAAATAATTTTACACAAAAACAGAATGTAGACAAAAATTAGCATAAGCTAAGTAAGTTTCACTTCACCCCGTAAAATAATGGCTTGAATTTTTTATATTTTCAAAAATCATATAATTTCATACTTTTCCAAAATACATGTGGAGTTATACATTTCCTTATATGGAGCAAAATACATGTGGAGTTATACATTTCCTTATATGGAGAATAAATTGTTATTTATGGAGAAGTAACCAAATTTTTTGAAATCCACTTTGAAACTGGACTAAAACCTATGTGCTCACCCTACAGGATTCCAAGCCATTGGGTAATATATGATCCAAGTAGTCAGGTTTTCCTACCTACTACCACTCAAAGAAGTTGGACACTGAATCATAACTTATGTGATACACTCTCATGCGATTCCCAGCCCAATGAGTAGTAAATAGTCCAAGTAAACAGTACTCACTCTTAGTTGGACACCACACAATAAATTATTTTATCAAAATGTTATTATTTCTCCACAAATAAATACTTTGTCCCCAAAAATACAATTTTCTCCAGAATATATAATTTTCTCCAAATACATTTTTCAAAAAATAATATAAAATACAATTTTCTCCACATGATTTGTCCAAAATATAATTATAGTCCATAATCCAGTATTAATACAATTTCACAATACTACTATGTATACAACACCAAAAAATTCAAGCCAAGTATTTACATAACGCACGAGTTTGACAAATCGAAACTCATTCTCGACAGTGTAAGAACTTTCCAAACATTTAGCGAGAGCAACTCACGAAATGCAATTGTATTAACCTCTGGATAAACACATGACAATCATGATTTTTCATAGCAAATAACTTCAACTTCTTCATATCTACACATCGACTCATATTAGATGCATAACAATCAGGAAATTTGAGAGATTCGTAACCCATTCACGCAATGCTTCCCTTGCCGAATTGTCAAGTATGTAAAAAGCTTTGGGAACTTTCCGGTCACAAGTCTCGCTTCAGCTCAAGCCACCGACAATAATCATCCAGTTCTTCTCTAGATTTATATGTGTCCTTTGTTTTTCCAGCAACATCCATTACTGTGTTGAACACGTTATCAAACACATTTTTTTCTATATGCATGACATCCAAATTATGTCGTACCATGTGTGAACTCTAATACGGAAAATCCCAAAAGATACTTCGCTTCTTCTAACCACAAGTTTTTGAAATGAATCCATTAACTTCAGCTGTATCCAATTCAGTGACCTTCTTAAGGCCTAAAGTTTCAATCTCTGCAAGGATATCATATCCTGACCGAACAAGTTGTGCCTTAGTTGTAACCACTCTGTTCTTAAAGAACGTTGTCTTATTCCTACAAAAATGGATGATTGGGTGGCAAAAATTTCGATGATTGTCAAACCACGATTGCTTACCACTATGTTTTAGGGTGAAGGCATCTAACTTATCCATGCAATATGGACAAACTAACCTCCTAGTAGTGTTCCACCTGGATAACATCGAATATGCTGGAAAATCACTAACTCTCCACATAAGGGTAGCTCGCATCTGAAAATTCTGCTTCTTTCAAATATCATATATTTGAACACGACTGCCCATAATTGGTTTAACTCTGCAATAAGCGGTTGTAAAAAAACATATATCTTCTCTTTTAGATTGTTTGTACCTGGAACCAATACGGTTAAGAACATATACTCCTCCTTCATACACATCCAAGGAGGCAAGTTGTACGTTGTTAGTATCATAGGCCATGAGGAATATTGTTGTCCTGATTGTCCAAATGGTTGAAAACCATTGGTTCACAGACCTAACCTGATATTTCAAATTTCATATGCAAAGTCAGG
This sequence comes from Ipomoea nil, assembly GCF_001879475.1. Taxonomy (NCBI): domain Eukaryota; kingdom Viridiplantae; phylum Streptophyta; class Magnoliopsida; order Solanales; family Convolvulaceae; genus Ipomoea; species Ipomoea nil. The sequence goes on along the minus strand of NW_017618241.1, from coordinate 28,861 downwards.
ATAAATGTCATTAAAATGCTTCCAAGCAAGGAGTCTGAGGGATGACACATGATTCCATCTTCAACTGAATTTGCTTGCCACTTTGTATCAATTGCTGCATTAGATGCATACAACCTCTGCAGTCGAGGAACCAAGGGAAAGTAATACATTTTTTTGTATGGTACATTAGTTTTCAGTCTCATCTAACACACAACATGCCTCTTGTAAAGAAAGAGACATCATGCTAGAAAAAAGAAAAACTTGTATTGTTATATTTCTAAATCACTGTAACCAGTAGCAAGTTGTACTAGTTTTAGCACAAGAAATTGTCCTAGTCAATGGCTCGTAGCTAATGTAAAACACAGCATATTTACAAACAGAAAACCGACAAAAAAGTATAAATGTAACGGAGTAGGCAGCAGGGAAAGCGACTACCTCCGGAGAAGTGCAGCGGCTGGTGAGTGGCAGGGGAAGCGACGCCGTCGGCGGAGAGGTGCAATGGCTCGTGGCGGCAGGGGAAGTGACGCCGTCGCGGAGAAGTACAGCGCTCGTCGACAGCAGGGAAGCGACGCCGTCGGGGGTGGGCAATTAGAGGAATATCGAGGCAGCGAGCTGTGGGCATGGGAGACGCGTTAGGGGAGACAATAGCTGATTCCAAAACCCTTAGAGCTAGTAACTTGATTAGTCAAATCCAGAGACGGTATTAACATCCGTCTCTATCTAGCGACGGATTAAAACTTTTGTCGCTAGATTATATAAAAAAATCGGTTTAGGGTTTAACATCCCGTCTCGATCTAGCGACGGATTAAAAAAATAGGTTTGGTATTTAACATTCTCCCGCTCGTAGCTTTGCGACGGATTAGTATATCCGTGGCTAATAAAATTAATAAATAAGCCCACGAAAAGACTGTCGCTAATCCCACTCTAGTTTTTGCGCAAAAAATTCTCGCTAATATTAGCTACGCATTTGACGACATCAATGTTCCGTCGCAATACCCGTCGCTAGTCTGGCGCTAATCCGTCGCTAGAAGTCTATTTAACAAAAAAGATTAAATCTGTCACTACGTTGTTGCTATTCCGTCGCTATTTTAGCAACGAAATTCGTCCGTCGCTAAAGCCATCGCTATATTCGCCTTTTTTTGTAGTAGTTTAATTACCATTATAAGTTTATGGGAGAAGTGTCAAATAGGCCCATGTACTATTGGCAAGTGCTCAATTCCCACCATGAACTAAATTAAAGGCTAATTAACCACACTTACCTACTAAATTTGTTCAATTAGCATTTTTAGCAGGTAATTGACTTTTTTTTAGAGGTTACCAATTCAATTATTAAAAAAATAATTTCAAAATAATTTAAAAAAAAAAAAGAATATAGCGATTCGGTCTTAACGCCACTCGAAGGAACTATTGTTCTTTAAGAGGCATTATAACAAACATCTTGCGTACATCCCTTTCCGGACCTTATCCACGCGTATCTGAGGGCGGGAAATGCATGTGGTAAGGCTAGAGTACATCACAATCTCTTGCCAATGCACTCATCCTAGATCTAATGGGCGAGTTGCGCACCTCACACACTAGTCTACACAAAACTCACTTCCAACAAGACAAGTAAGCCAACAACAATCAAGAACCACAAATTACATTACGAATCCATCAAACGCAATATAAACAACCAATCCTTGCCCCTAGGACTTTAGCCAAACATGATAATGAGCAATATCTAGCAAATATGAAATGGATGAACAAGATTTAAACAATGAAGAAGGTTAGATTTCACCCAAGATGAAGCTAGATCCCTTCCAATGTTTTGTAGAAGACGAAAACCCAATCCACAAGCTTTCCAAATCTTCAAGCTTCCTTGCAAAACATCTAGATTTGAGGCTAAAACCCCTAGAACAGAAAATGTAATCGAGCCTAAACCTAAAGCTACCTCTAAGAACTTCTCTCTAGAATTGTTGAATGATTAATTGAACTCCTCACAAATGCTGAATTTTTGCCCTCTTATTCGCACTCCTATTCACGCACGGCCTCATGCAAATGGATAAGCAAGTTCTCAAATGATTTTCTTATATCTATACTATATTATACTCAACGCGTAGTGGTGGGTTACTGTAACACCCCCAATTTCCAGCATAATTTAAAATCATTAAAGATTACGAAATAAGGATAAAGCTATCATTAATACCCAAAACAGAATGGAAGCTAAACATAAGTGTTGGGGTGCTATGCAACATCTAAGCTTGAAACCGTAGATGCACAGGCTAAAACTAACTAAACAAAGCATAAACCATAATGATTATCCAAATTCAAGCATGGCTCACAGGCCGTCTAACTAAGCTAGGAACCGCAGCTCCTTCTAGCGCGCTCTCGCCAACTAATCAGTACCTGAAAAAACATGCGGTATCACAACCGTTATAGAATAATTCTAAGCAACCCACTCCCACCTGTTGAGTACCATAAGCATATAAATATAGGAAAACCATTCTGAGACATGGGAATACATAAATATAGTCCTGAACAACTCTAGTTTTAAAAACTAGGAAATAAGACTCAAGACACATCAACAGACTTGACACGACAATGCACATAAAGACACAAGCATGCAAGCTATGGCCACAAGACAAGACGTCAATAAGACTCAACAATAACAAACAACAACAACAAACACGTCCATGTTCCAACCTTTTACCAAGTCCCAACCTTTACGCCCCGTCAACCTTATATCAGCTCCAACATATACCTCCAGACCACCTTGTACTCCTGTAACACCCCATGTTACGACACTTAAACCCGAATTAATTATTTAATTAACTCCGTTAAAGAATTGTTAAAAAGAATTTAATTTGGTCAGCATCCCTTAATTAATTAATACGGTCCATGATGGACTGTGGACCCTTGTCTAAAATAAATCCCGTTAGCCTTTTAGATAAAATAAGGAGGACCCTCTTGCTTTTTCAGATTCGTATTAGGAATCCTAAACCTCTTACCTATTCAGATTCTAACTGGGAATCCTAAATCTATTTAAAGGGGATTAGAAGGCATTTAGAACCCCTTCCACCCATCCCTATTCCCTCACTCGAGAATCCCTCCCCAAAAGATAATCAAAGAATTCCCCATTACCAAGCCTAGGGAAGATCAACTAGGGAAAGGACCTTGAGGAAAGATCCTAGGAAGTTGGGAGAAGTTAAATTAAAAGGTAACACATGTCTTACAAAACCTATTTTCCTTGCTATATCTTATTTATTGGCTCCTTTGATAATCATATGTATGATCTTATGATTGTGTCTTGATAGAGCTTATCTTAGGGTATATGCTGTGATTGATTGCTAATCTTGGTGATCCTGATATTCGTGTGTGGTTATATGCACAATCTTTTGTTTAGGCATGTCTAGAGCTTGTTATTAAGGTTTTATGTGATAGTGTCTTGTTGTTCTTGAGGGTCTTGATGTTCTTGATTTACTATGTGTTCTGGTCTTGAATCTTGGCATGTCTAGGGTTTGCATCTAGAGTGTAATTGTGTTGTTCCTTGGCTTAAATTCTTGTGGTTCAAGTCCATATTGTTGTTAATATCTGTTGGGATGTGTTTGGACTTGATTTTGGGTAAAAGTGATGAATTCCCGGGTTGGGAAAGTGCTAAGGAATGTGTGTACCAGCGGGTAGCCGGTGGGGGACGAACCCCCACCTGACCACCCGTCGGTACGGTCACCTGTACTAGCGGGTGACCGGCAGGTGGAGGTGTACCCGCTGGTACAAGGCCGTCTGCCATTGAGCAGACATCGGGTGGTTGTCCACCCACCGTACCGCCCGTTGGTACGGCGGGACGTTGTGTGTTGTTTTCCCCCGATGTTGTTTCCTCGTTCCCCGTTGTGCCCTGTTTGATGTTTGGGAGTCTAGTTTGATGTTTTGGGTACCGTGTTAGGAGTTGTGAGTCTTGATTATTGCATGTGGTTTAAGTTGGTATTCCGTTGGCCTAGGATGAGATTTGTATGTTCCCTTTAGAACCTTATGCCTTTCCCTTGTGTTGGCATTGTGAATATTGAGTATTGGTATTGAGTATTGATCTACGCTAATTGTTGTTGTTGAATGATGATTGTTATGTTGCTGTCCATGATGAGAAAAGAGATGTGATTGGTAGAAAAGATATGTTGGCAGTTTGGCACTATAAGTGCTCGGTTATTGTGCTATAGGCACAGACCATTTGATTATTGTGCTATATATAGGCACAAATCATGTTATGTATTGGCGCCGCGGTGCTATCAGATTGGTGGTCTTGTTGGCGGTATGTCGATGGGGAGCATGAGTGCTCCGGAGGGACAAGGAAGACGATATAAGGGTGGCCTGGAGGTATAGGTTGGAATTGAAATAATGTTGGAGAGGCGTACAAGTTGGAACTTGGTATAAGGTTGGACCGTGGACGTGTGTGTTGTTGCTCTTGCTTGTTACTGTTGAATCTTGCTATTGTCTTACTTTACGGTTTTAGGTTGCATGCTAGTATCTTTATGTTATCTTCTGGTGATGAGTCTATTAATGTGTCTTAGTCTTGAGCTTGGTTTTAAAGCTAGAGTTGTTTAGGACTATATATGTATTCCTCGGTCTCAAAATGGTTTTCTTATATCTACCTATATTGTACTCAGCATTATTCGCTGACGGTTGTTACATCATATGTTTTTCAGGTACTGACCAGTAGCTTCGGAGTGCGCTAGATGGACTCGCAGAATTAGCATTAGTTAGTTCAAGTCATAGTTGCTAAGGCCTGTGTGCCTCAAATTGTATTTGAATATTAATTATGGATTATGCTTAGATTAGTTAGTTGTAGTCTGTGCATCTAGGTTCTCCAGCCTAGATGTGGCATAGCACCCCGATACTTATGATGTTAGTTTCCGCTCTGCTGGGTATTAATGACAGATTCTCCTTTATTTCATAAGCTTTAAATGTTTTAAAAATTAGGGGTGTTACAACTCCACACCCTTATCCCTCCGGAGCACCGGATACTCCCCTCCAACATGACCTCCAACATTCCACCGATCGCTCAGCACTCGCAGTGCCATTACATTACATGATCTGTGCCTATACCACAATAATCAAGTGATCTGTGCCTATAGCACAATGATCAAGCACATGTAGTGCCATTACATAACATGATATGTGCCTATAGCACAATAATCAAGTGATATGTGCCTATAGCACAACGATCAAGCACACACAGTGCACATAACACAAGCACTCGCAGTGCGTCATACCTCTAACATATCTTTTCCACCAATCTCGCATCTTTTCGTCACCATGGACAATAACACGACAATCAAGACTCAACAACAATCACATCAAGACTCAACACGACAATACAAGTTTAGACCACATGCTTAGACACGAACCACAAATCACGTTACGGCATTTAAGACATCATGCTAGACTCGCGCATGTCAAACGAGACACAACGGGGCACGGGGAAACGATCAACGGCGGAAAACAACACACTGCACCGCCCATACCAGCGGGCGGTACGGCGGGAGGACAAACTCCCGCTGGACTGCCCACCGGCGGGTGCTCAACCTCCCGCCGGCCACCCGCTGGAACAAGGGCCCCTTCCCGACGGGTGGTCGAGTGGGGGTTCGTCCTCCCACCAACTACCCGCTAGAGCATGCTTCTTGGCTAAACTTCCCATCCCGGGAATTCATCAATTATGCCCAAATTCAAGTCCAAACACTTCCCAATCCTCAACAACAACAATAGGGGCTTGAACATCAAGAATAAGCCAAGAAACAATACAATTAAATTCTAAACACAAGCTCTAATCATGCCAAGCCTCAAGAATAAGCACATAGTTGTTCAAGAACATCAAGAACCACAAGAACATCAAGACACCATCTTGTAAACCCTAAAGCCAAGCTCTAAACATGCTTAAACACAAGATCATGCAAACAACCACACAAGATCATCAAGAACAACAAGAATAACAATAATCCACATCATAAATCCTAAAGACAAGCTCTATCAAGGCTTAGTCATGAAATCACACATACAATCATTCAAAGGAGCCAATCAATAAAAGATAGCAAGGAAAATAGGTTTTTTAAGACATGGGTTACCGTTTTAGCTTAATTAAACTTCTCACAAGTTCCTAAGATCTTTCCTCAATCGATCCTCCCTAAGCCCGGTGATGGGGAATCCTTTGACTATGTTTTGGGGAGGGATTTTCGAGTGAGGGAATAGGGATGGGTGAAATGGATTCAAAATGCTTTCTAATCCCCTTTAAATAGATTTAGGATTCCCAGTTAGAATCTGAATAGGTAAGGGTATAGGCTCTCCAATACGAATCTGAAAAGGTAAAAGGTTTAGGATTCCTAATACGAATCTGAAAAGGTAAGAGGACCCTCCTTACTTTATCCAAAATGGCTAACGGGCTTTATTTTAGACAAAGGTCGACGGTCCACCATGGACCATATCAATAAATTAATGGATTTAGGTATATGTATATATTTTTAGCAAACTATTTAATTATAAGTAAATAGTTCTATTTGGATAATATTTATATTTAATATAAATATTTTGGGAAAAGAATAAGAGGTGTTACAGTTACTTAGCATTATTCGCTAACGGGTGCTACTCTTTATGTTTTACAGGTACAGAGTAGACCATTATGACCGCGCTAGAAGAAGACGTAGTTTAGCGTAGCTCTCCTTTACCTCTTAGTCTAGTTATTGTGGCCTGTGTGTCTTTTAACTCTAGAATTGTTGACTTTATGTTGGATTTTGGTATTTAGTGCTTGATTTCTAGCATGTGCATCTATAGATTAGATATATGTGGTATCACATTTCCCGATTGACTGTTAGCTTCCGCGACTTTTAATGCTTAATGTTTAGTTTAATCTCTATATCTAAGCTTTAATTGCCTTTGTTTAGTACGTAAAATCGGGAGTGTTACATCTGCATTTGTGTTCTCAATAATTTGGGGTTGTGGTTTTCAACTCTGACAAGCATGTCTTGGCCTTGGAGAAAAGGGATTTGGATGAGGCTTGACCCTCCTTTTGCATAGCTTTGATTTTCCTTTTAACCCACATGGGACACACATATAATGACTACAATAAGTATGAAGCAGACCCACGATATGTGTACATTACGAGAAGAGCCACGAGCACCTAAATCTTCTCATTGCTCCCAATTCATAATTAGCCTACTAGAAAACAGATCGAGATACTTTCCTGAGACATTGTCTTCATGAAATCTCAAGATAGTGGGGGACTGGATGATGGATAATGGGTCGTTATATCGTGGACCGCGGTCAAAACGACGTTGTTTCTTTAAGTAAAGAAACGGCGCGCCGTTAGTTTTAACGGAGAGTGCATTTTTTGTATGTTAATTACCAACTGACACTACAGTATATCTAAACCGACACTGCCTCACTTATTATTTTTATATTATCAAATGAAACTGCAGTTATATCAAAACGATACTGTAGATGTAGTGAAATAAAACTGCAGTGTATATAAAATGAAACTGAATAACATTTTACATATTTGAGTGTATATTGTACAATGAAGCTGTAATTAAATTAAAATGATCATGTAGTTCTATTTTAATAAAACTATAGTGTATATAAAATAAAATTAAATAACATTTTCACATATTTGAGTCTATAAATATTGAATGAAACTGTAGTTATATCGAAATGAAACTGTAGTTGTGTTGAACTGAAACTGCAGTGTATACAAAATGAAACTGAATAACATAGTTACTTTTTGCGGAAAGGTAGGGAACAGTGGAAATGGATGTCGGTTCGTTTCATTAAACAAAACGACGTCATTTTGATGCGCGATGCATAATCGATTATGCACAGCGATGCACGATATAATTTGCCATTTGCCATGGATAATATACTAGGAGCGTTATGCTGTGCAACCGTGTGCAACATTTCAAAAACGACATCGTTTTGACATCCGACTTTAAAAAAAAAAATTAAAAAAATCAGAATTACATAACTACACATCCATAACTTCATAAATATACATCCAGAATTGCATAACTACACATCCATAACTTCATAACTATACATTCAGAATTGGATAACTACACATCCATAGCTTCATAACTATAAATCCAGAATTGCATAACTACACATCCATAACTTTATAACTATACATTCAGAATTGCATGCATAACTACACATCCATAACATCATAACTATACATTCAGAATTGCATAACTACACATCCATAACTTCATAACTATACATTCAGAATGTGAAATTATAACTTCATAACTATACATTCAGAATTGCATCCATAATTACACATCTGTAACTTCATAACTATAAATCCAGAATTGCATAACTACACATCCATAATTTCATAACTATAAATCCAGAATGTGAAATTATAAAATTATGCACATATGTTTACGTAACTAACGGCAATCGAAAATAATTTTATTTATTTAAGTAAAACGACGCCGTTTTTGCATCAGTGTGCACCTTGCATGGTGCACACAAATGCACAACATAATTATAGTTGGCCTGAGCCACATGGACCGACCCATGAAAGCAACTGGATCAAGGAAGCCCAAGAAAGATATAGATACGAAGCAACCCAAGAGTTTGTCGATTGAGCCTCTTATTCCCAATATAATTAGAATTGGGCTCATTATTTCTAGTATAATAAAATTATGTTTTATTATATAACTAGGACTCCCAATATGAGGCAGTTTAGAATTCTTATTCCTTGCAGGGCTCTAGGTCCAAAATATGTATAAATAAACCTCTCACATAGAGGAATGGGGAGAACTCTAGGTATTCACAAGAAATATTCATTAATACAAAGTTCATATATTCTCTGCATATATTTTTTCTTATATTTCTCCTATATTATCGTTATCCTCTCCTATATTCTCGTTATTCTAACGATAATGTTGGTCTGTCGTTAACTGCCGAAAAGTCATAAAACCAACATCCTCTTCTACCACTAGAATTGCCTCTTCAATTCACCTAAGATTTCCAAGCTTTACTCTAGGGCTACATCTTCTAATTATTGATATGGTCGACAAAAATCTTTGAACAAATATGGATCATCAAAAATGGTGCGATCTATCTTTTATAGAGAATCAACCATTAATCAATAACCAAACATGGATGTTAAGTATATGGATGCTAAGTAATCTATATAATTATTATAATGCCTTCATTTATTTTAAGATTACAAGTAATACAGTATCTAATATGAGAATTTGCAATTAAAGGAATTGGTCATCATGCACTTAACATGTATGTTCCTATGCCAGATCTAAAACCAAAATAGAATTGAATTGATATGTCGTCATCAAATTACATTAAAGTAAGACATTTTTCATTCATTATATTCTTCCTCATTAATTCCTCATTTGCATGGCATCGTCCTCTCTGACAATTGTAACCTGCAACACCATATTATTCTCCATTTGAAGTGGCAGGAACTCACAAATACACCTATCTTCTTTTCCAACAAGGTTCAAATTGCACAGGTTTCTCCACCCTCCAGACAGCCATGTTCGACCATCACCCCAGACAATAACATTTGCTATCCACTCCCTGCCTATCATGTCACGTAGAGTGACGGTTGGAGGTAATTCAAGATTGAAGTCCTTAATGATTTCTCTTGGTATATACTGCAAATCCGATTCAATCCATTAAAACTCATGTACATACGTAAGTAACTGAGAAACAAGCTAAGCTAGACACACATAATGAACAATATATATATATATATATATATATATATATATATATATATATATATATATAATATCATCTTTCAATTCATCCCCCCCGCATCAAGAATATAATAGATTGATATCTAGAATAATTACCAGACTGGCAACCCTTGTTCGTCTAATTTTGGTCACAAAATAAGGATTCTCAGGTTGAATGTAACGTCCCGATAGAAAAAGATCTGCTCCGAAATAATCAGGAATATTACTTTTTTTCACACTAGCATCTCTCTTGGATCCACCTAATTAAAATTAAAAAATTAATAATAATAATAATAATAATAATAATAATAATAATAATAATAATAATAATAATAATAATAATAATAATAATAATAATAATAATAATAACTCACTCATAGAATAGACAATGAGAATTATTAAAACTAACTCGTTTGTGCCATTTCCAGTAATGGATCAGATCAAAACTTCAACGCTTCAACCTCAACCTATCAAGAAAGAAAACATTGTGAATGGAAGTACCAAAAGTTACCTAAACACTACATAAATATCGAATTGTTCAACATAATCTGAATCATGTTATCAAATTCAAGTAATCAGTACCCAAACAATACATTTATATTGAATTGCTAGCTGTAATCCTACTTATCTCATCAAATTCAAGTAATCTTCCTAATCCGTTTTTATCATGACCCGATCCGTCTCACGGAAATGGATTTGTGAGTCGATCTCACACAAGATTTATCCTCATTCGAAATATAATTTAATATAATTCCTAAAATTCAAGTTCATCATAATTTCCAATACATAATTATTGCATAAAAATACAAAAATTACCACTAATTATGAACAAATAATTCAAAACAATTTAAAAATATTTAAAACAATTCAAAAAATTAAAATAATACCAAATTTTTTTAAAAAATAAAAATAAAAATAAAAACTCACAATGAAGAAGGAAGGTTGTGGTGGCAGCGGCGTTGGTAGAGTGGCGACAGTGGTGGACGGCGACGGTGGTAGTAAGGAGGAGTTGAAGTAGAATTAAAAGAAGGTGATGGTGGTAGTAAGGAGGAGTGGTGGACGGTGACGGTGGCCGTGAGGAGGAGAAGAAGAAGACAGAAGTGGTGGTGAGGAGGAGAAGAAGAGAGAAGAACAAGAAGAAGAAAATGAAATGTGACAATCTTCTAGATAAAATATGGATATATACAACCGCGGGCGGAAGTAGGTGGGTGCGTCTAACCCACGCAACCATATCACCTATTAGAGCATCCGCATCAGTTGGGGAGATTTGGGGGAGAATGTAAGAGTGATTAGGAAATAGAATGTGGGAAGGGGAGGAAAAAAAAACCCAAAAATGATTTTTTTTTTTTTAAATAATAATAACAAACTAATGGCGTTGGACGCGCCCCACGTGGCAGTAGCTGTGCGCGAAACGCACACAGCAAGTGTTGTCTTTACATTTAATTCTCTTCATTGGCGTGGTAGTTGCTGTGCGCGAAACGCACACAACAAGTGCTGTCTTCACATTTATTTCTCTTCCTTAACGAAGAGAAATAACTCACCATTTGCCCAAAAAAAAAAAAAAAAACACTCTCTCTCTTCACCTCACTCCTCCAACATGGCATTTCACATCAAAAGTTGTAAAATAACTCCTCATTCTTCTCTTAAAGACTTTGCCTTGGCAAATGAGCCAAGCTTGGTCCCAGTTACTTTTAAATTTACACAATCACAAAATTATTTAATGGTTTTAAAGAATATATACAAATTTTCAATTACTCTTCAAGAATATATGCATTTGATTGGAAATATAAACTTTCTCATATATGTATGAGTTGTACTTTAAAAAATATAGTAATACACATTAATTAGATGACCATAAAAATTTTCTCGTATATAGTATATTGCAATTATTATTATTATTATTATTATTATTATTATTATTATTGTTATTATTATTATTAGTACTTTTACTATTATTATTACTACTACTATTACTATTATTATTATTATTATTATTATTATTATTATTATTATTATTATTATTATTATTATTATTATTATTATTATATAGACACAGACACATTTAGAATATTTCTATATAGATTTCTGCAACAACTATGCACAAATAATAATACTACAATCTTGATTAAATATTTGTAGATTTATTTACATAAAATCAACACAAAAGAACGCACATAAACAAAATCTAAAAAAAAAAATAAAGAGAGAAAAACTTAAATTTCGGTACACAAACCAATTTACATGAGTAAGTCTTGGTTCAATAAATCTAATAAAAAGTTAATACTTCTCTTTTGTGTCATTTTCACGTTGCAAACCCTTTTAACGTTACTTCTTTTGCGTAGTAGTTCTAGATTACGTAGTAAATTAATGACACAACATCAATTTTAGAAATCTGATGTTGTATGTCATTTAAGAAATAATGAAATGGCGTCAAATTTTTGAAAAAAAAACTGACATCTTTTATTTATTGTATCAGTTTTTTTACATTTCTCTTTTTAAACAAATAAATAAGAAATAGCGAATTTTTTTTTTTTTAAATCCACGTCATGTCTCTTTATTAATTTTTTTTTTAAAGATACAATGTTGATTTTTTTTTTGAAAAAACAATATCGTATCTATTTATTAATTTTTTTTTTAAAGTAGATACACTGTTGGTTTTTAAGAGAAAGGGACATTGTATCTTTTATTTAAATTTTATAAAAATTATAAATTTAAGGGTCAAACTTGTCTTGAGACCATCTCCGATCCTTATAACTTATAAGTATTCGAATTTTCCTTATATGTAATGTTGACAAGTATTTGTTTCTTATTAAGAAAAATATAATAATACTTTGAAATCAAAATGTATAAGTGTTACATTACACAATCACAAAATTATTTAATGGTTTTAAAGAATATATACAAATTTTCAATTACTCTTCAAGAATATATGCATTTGATTGGCACTATAAACTTTCTCATATATGTATGAGTTGTACTTTAAAAAATATAGTAATACACATTAATTAGATGACCATAAAAATTTTCTCGTATATAGTTTATTGAAATTATTATTATTATTATTATTATTATTATTATTATTATTATTATTATTATTATTATTATTTTTATTATTATTATTTAGACACAGACACATTTAGAATATTTCTATATAGATTCCTACAACAACTATGCACAACTAATAATACTACTATCTTGATTAAATATTTGTAGATTTATTTACATAAAATCAACACAAAAGAAAGCACATAAACAAAATCTAAAAAAAAAAAGAGAGAAAAACTTAAATTTCGGTATACAAACCAATTTACATGAGTAAGTCTTGGTGCAATAAATCTAATAAAAAGTTAATACTTCTCTTTTATGTCATTTTCACGTTGCAAACCCTTTTAACGTTACTTCTTTTGCGTAGTCGTTCTAGATTATGTAGTAAATTAATGACACAACATCAATTTTAGAAATCTTATGTTGTATGTCATTTAAGAAATAATGAAATGGCGTCAAATTTTTGAAAAAAAAAAACTGACATAATTTATTTATTGTATCAGTTTTTTCACATTTCTTTTTTTAAACAAATAAATAAGAAATTGCGATAATTTTTTTTTTTTTTAAAATCCACGTCATGTCTCTTTATTAATTTTTTTTAAAGATACAATGTTCATTTTTTTTTTAAAAAAAAAAACAATATCGTATCTGTTTATTAATTATTATTTTTTAACTAGATACGCTGTTGGTTTTTAAGAGAAAGGGACATCATATCTGTTATTTAAATTTTATAAAACATATAAATTTAAGGGTCAAACTTGTCTTGAGACCATCTCGGATCCTTATAACTTATAAGTATTGGAATTTTCCTTATATGTAATGTTGACAAGTATTTGTTTCTTATTAAGAAAAATATAATAATACTTTGAAATCAAAATGTATAAGTGTTACATTACACAATCAAAAAATTATTTAATGGTTTTAGAGAATATATACAAATTTTCAATTACTCTTCAAGAATATATGCATTTGATTGGCACTATACACTATCTCATATATGTATGAGTTGTACTTTAAAAAATATAGTAATACACATTAATTAGATGACCATAAAAATTTTCTCGTATATAGTATATTGCAATTATTATTATTATTATTATTATTATTATTATTATTATTATTATTATTATTATTATTATTATTATTATTATATAGACACAGACACATTTAGAATATTTCTATATAGATTTCGGCAACAACTATGCACAAATAATAATAGTACAATCTTGATTAAATATTTGTAGATTTATTTACATAAAATCAACACAAAAGAAAGCACATAAACAAAATCTAAAAAAAAAAAAGAGAGAAAAACTTAAATTTCGGTATACAAACCAATTTACATGAGTAAGTCTTGGTGCAATAAATCTAATAAAAAGTTAATACTTCTCTTTTGTGTCATTTTCACGTTGCAAACCCTTTTAACGTTACTTCTTTTGCGTAGTAGTTCTAGATTACGTAGTAAATTAATGACACAACATCAATTTTAGAAATCTGATGTTGTATGTCATTTAAGAAATAATGAAATGGCGTCAAATTTTTTAAAAAAACTGACATCTTTTATTTATTTAATTTTTTTTAACAAAAAATTGTGAAACGATATAAGTTTTTTCACATTTCTCTTTTTAAAAGAAATAAATAAGAAATAGCGTCAATTTTTTTTTTTAAATCCACGTCATGTCTCTTTATTATTTAAAAAAAAAGATACGACGTTGATTTTTTTTTTTAAAAAACAATATCGTATCTCTTTATTAATTTTTTTTTAAAGTAGATACGCTGTTGATTTTTAAGAGAAAGGGACATCGTATCTGTTATTTAAATTTAAAAAAAATATAAATTTAAGGGTCAAACTTGTCTTTAGACCATCTCGATCCTTATAACTTATAAGTATTGGAATTTCCCTTATATGTAATGTTGACAAGTATTTGTTTCTTATTAAGAAAAAATATAATAATACTTGGAAATCAAAATGTAAAACTGCTACATTTTTCTCCAAAAGAATTACACTTTCCAATATAAGTAATAAACATTTTAATAAATGTTTATTACTTATTAGTATTACATTTTCATCATGACCCGACCCGTATCACTGACAAGGATTTGTCAATTGGTCCTCACATACACAAGTTTTATCCTAATTCAGAACATAATCGAATACATAATTATTGCATAAAATTACAAAAATTACCACCAATTATAAACAAATAATTCAAAACAATTTAAAAATATTTATAAAAATTCACAAAAATTTTAAAAATAATTTGAAATAAGTTCAAAATATTAAAATAATACTTAAAAAAAATTTAGAATTAAAACTCACAAAGAAGAAGGAAGGTGGTGGTGGCAAAAGCGGTGGACGTGATCTGATATGATCTAAATTTGGCTGGCAGATCTTATATGAGTAGAAGAAAAAAAGAGGAACAAGTAGAAGAAATTAAAATGAAAATTTGATCGGCAAATCTGATATGATCTAAATTAAATACGGATACGACTAGGGGCGGATACGGCAAATCTGATATGATCGGCAAATCTGATATTTAATATTTAGATTAAATTATGATTTAGAATGAATTATAGTATTTTATTGTAATTATTATATTGAATTTGTAGTTAAGTTCCGTTTAAAATTTGGTCAATTGTAAATCCACTCTGTTTCTTCACGTATTATTTTAATAAATTGAAGTTTTTAATTTTCAAAATTTTCAGTTTTTGTTTAAGGATATTATTAATTAGTACATATAAACTTTATTTTATTTACTATTACTATATTGAATATCGCCACAAAAAAGTTATAATTAATTGAAGAGTTAATACCACAAATAGTCCTGTGACTATTGGGGTAGTACTCATTTTAGTCCTCAACTTTCAATTCGACCAAAAATTATTGATTGACTTTCATTTTTGACACAAATAGTCCTCCGTTAAGATTTCTGTTAAATGGGAGTTAAATCTAAGGGTATATTATCGTCAAATCAAAATTTATAACTCCAAGAGAACAATTTATACCCTAATTACTTGACAATTTTGATTTGGGCGGAAAATGATTGAGAAAATATAAAACAAATATTACATTGTAAAAAACATGAGTTTTTGTAAATAAATTAAGAAACAGAATTTAAAAAAAAAAAAAACATTATTCAACAGGTTCGTATATTTGGAACAAAATGAAATTCTGTTCATCACTATTTTTTAAAATAAAAATAAAAATTTTCCCAAAATACTATATAAAAAAATTTATTCAATAGGTTTGCTGCTTTTGAACAAAAAAGAAATTTTGTTCATCAC
Organism: Ipomoea nil; assembly: GCF_001879475.1. Lineage (NCBI taxonomy): Eukaryota > Viridiplantae > Streptophyta > Magnoliopsida > Solanales > Convolvulaceae > Ipomoea > Ipomoea nil. Next base: position 12,833 of record NW_017618241.1, on the reverse strand, counting down.
TTTTTATTAAAAAAAAAAAATGTTCTCAAAATACTATAGAAAAAAAAAATTTGTAAAGACAAACAAAACCCCGCATTCTTCACGTGACTTATCATTCAATTCTGTTCACTCCCCTGTAACGTTAGTGTAGCTTTGAGAGCACAAATTGTTCTCTCAAAATCTATAACTTCAAGAAATCAATTTATACCCTAATTACTTAAGGATTTTGATTTGACGATAACACCCTTAGATTTAACACTCATTTAACAGAAATCTTAACGGATTGCAGGACTATTTGTGGTAAAAAATGAAAGTCAATGTATGTGTTTTGGTTGAATTGAAAGTTGAGGACTAAAAAAAGTAGTACCCCAATAGTCAAAGGAGTATTTGTTGTATTAACTCTTAATTGAATCATCTCTTATTATTTGTATAAGACATAAAATGGGATGAAAAAACATATTAACAACAATAATGATAATGATGATGTATGACATAACAAGGGATTAAAATTGAAAATTCAAGACTGAGAATAAATCATAACCGAAGATGATATAGACTATTATTATCCGGTAGGTAATAGAAGTGGATAAGGGAGAAGTATGTGGATCTGACCGAAAGAATGTCAACATGAGATCACCTCACCTCCAGCGAAGATCCTAAGATGAGTTTGCGTGGGCATAGTGTGGTCCCTACTTGTTTTCAAACTCTATTATATATGTATGTATTACAATTGTCAAATGGTTTAGAGATAAATATACAAAATTCAATTTTTACTTTTGAGGACAAATAATTTTTGACATCAAGTACCTTATGGCATATCATGTTGGGCAGTCAAAAAAATTATGAGTCTGACTCGGCTTTAACGTGTTAAGTTTATACGTTTTTCTTAACATTTATAAATCTGAGTCAGCTTAACGTGTAATGTTTATACGTGAGGACAAATAATTTTTGACATCAAGTACCTTATGGCATATCATGTTGAGCAGTCAAAAAAATTATGAGTCTGACTCGGCTTTAACGTGTTAAGTTTATACATGTCATTTTTCTTAACATTTATAAATCTGAGTAAGTTTAACGTGTTATGTATATACGTGTCGCTTTTCACAACATCTTTGAATCTGACTCAACTTAACGAGTTAAGTTATATACGTGTCTTTTTCCATAACATTTATAAATTTGAGTCAGCTTAACATATTGTTGGTTTTAGGGTTTTTGGACCCAGTGAGGTCCAGCACAACCGTGGTTGGTGGATTCACCTTTCAAACAAAGTAGGGATGATTTTCCCTTATTTTGGGTGATCTCTCTGTATTTTCTGTCCTCTTGGGGAAAAAAAAGCTCTGCCTTACAATCTTACGGGCCGGGCCACCCCTTTTATAGTGGGTTGCCCCTCTATCGCTTTAAATACATTTAAAAGCCATAAAATAGCCCATTTACTCCTAGAGGCCATTGGGCGGCCGTTACCGAGCCTCCCAACAGCTTGTTTGACTGTGCTTTAAAAAGACCCTCTTAAATGCTAACGGCTATCTCAGCCGGGCTGACCTCCTGCTCGCGCCGAGTGCTCACTCGCACTCCGGGACTCATGCCTTCCAATTCATGGATCCGGGGATGGGCCCTTATCTTCAATAGGCCCAAGCTCTCTCTTCGTCTTCTTTCTTCTTTGAGCCCCGGGCCCCTTGGGTCCATACCCCATCACATATTATGTTTATTTGTGCCATTTTTCATAACTGATTTTGTAATTAATTGGACAGCGAAAGACCCGGACCTTCTCATTGTTTACACACAAAATAAAATGTTTAATCTCATGTCAATGCGGAATGCTATGTAAAATAGATAATTTAGTGGGCCAATTAAGCTCGTAAAATGGTTGGATTTAAAAAAATATATGTAGTTTTATTACAACTAGTATTTTCACGCGTGCTTTGCACAGAATAGTTTTGTAATAATATTTAAAGAGTATTTGGATCGATATACAATTATATAAATTATAACAACGAATATTATATAGTGTAATTGATGAATTGGGTTGGATTGATTATGTTTTCTAATGTTATACTTTTTTGAATTCGAGCAAATAATCGTCCAATTACCTGTGCGATGCACAAATAATTTTTTATTACTATTACGATACGGCGACGAGATTTGCAACGGCTTAGCTACGGATTTTTCCGTCCATCATTAATATAATGACGAAAATTACCAACGCTATTCTTTTATTATTACTTGAATTGAATGTGATTTAGCTACAGCTTAGTGACAGATATCCGTTGCTAAATTTAACTACGAATTTGTCCGTCGCTATTTCGATGCCTTACTACCATATTTGTTCGTCGCTAAATTCTAAAAATTAATAAAACAATTATACCCGCTAATTAATATCAGAAACCAGCATTAAGCATATAATATAGTACTTGAATTATATAATTATAAAATATATTATATTAAAGCATTCAAGATGAATAACAATAACAAAAGTATAGTAGTATAATGTTACATAATTAGAACCAGTACAACATAAATAAACATAATCTAATCATCTCCTAAGTTTTTATCATTTGAATTAGCTGAATGTTCAGCTTGAGTACTTGAAGTGGATAGCATGCCGTTGCGACGCAACTCATCCATCAAACTTGCATTCTGAACTTGCATTTAAGCCTGAATCTTAGCTTGCATTTGAGCTTGAATTTGAGTTCTTACAGCTTGTAATTTAGCTTCCATCTGAGCCTCCATCTCAACTCGCATGGTCTCTTAACTGTTGGTTCACCATCTCCTTCATTGCCTCTTGTTGAAGTTGTGAAGTAGCAGATGAACTACAGCTATTCCCGCTGATAAATGCAGATGACTTAGTCCCTAAGCCATAAATACGCTATTATTTTACCCCACCAACAACATCCACATACATCTGTGACATGTCTATAACTAGTGGCTCAGTTGACCCTTCCGCCTCTTGCATTGCAGCATCACATCGTGCTTGTATTTCGTCGTACAATTAAACACATATACAAAATAAGACAAGTATATAATGGCATGTAAGATCTTATCTATTTAACAACATACGGTTGTTAGGTTATACTTATAGCGATTTTCTTTGACCTCTCATCAACGAATGTACCATCCTTCTTTTTGTGTGTATGCGCAAAACACTCAAACAGATCAGACTCCTTTTGAAGTTCATCCCGCTATTAAACATGCACAAACAATAAAATGATACTTAAATCCAGATAATATATACAAATAAGAACTTTTTACGTTAAATGTATTACCAATGTGTGATATTGCTCAATAGTTGATCTAGATCCCCCGGTATGTCGAGAATATCCCATACCAAGTCCTGCTACCGCAGTCATCCTATTTTTGTGTTGTTGTTCAGATTTAGCTTTCACTTCAGGCCTATCCTAATAAGCCTCCCAAATGCGCCATGTATCTTCATATACATAATCTGGTTTCCCAGATGAAATCCGATTCTTCTTCATTTTGGAGACCATATCTGTATAGCGTGTGCGTGCTTGTGTTAAAAACGCTTTATGTACTTGACTGTCAATGGACTCGTCCCACTTGAAAAATTTCTGTAACATTACAAATTTATCAAATATATGCAGTATCATCCATAAGATGCATTGGACAAAGTTACTAACATAAATTAAATAACATTCTAGCTTTAAGAATGAACCACACTATTTTCAAAAATATATCGTGAATTTACCTTAAATTCTTCAAAGTATGATTCTTTGTACTCATTAGACACAGTCTTCTAAGTATACACATCAGGGTACATCCTTTGCTTTAATATTTTTGTAATTGTATTTGAACATGCGTGAGAAGGCATTAACCTATACATATATAAAAGATTAATAAAGATAAAAATAATATACACATAAATGTAGACATAATAACACATTTTTACCTCCCATGATCTACATGAACAATAGGAAAATCACAAGCACTAGATGTGGGTGGAGCAGTAGAGTCTGAAGGTGATGGAATCGGAAAGTCAGGTGGTGAACTAATAGAAGCTGGTGACACAATAGCTGGAGATACCATAGTAGGAGGAGGTTCCACAATCGGTGCCACAGGAGAAGGAAGTGCAGACGAGGATGGGCAAGAACTCGGAAGTGTAACCGATGCACCGCGTCCACGTCCTCTTATGCGTCCAACTCCACTACCACCTCGTGTCATCTAAAATAAAATATAATAATGTTAAATAACATATAAATATAACATGTCCATTTACTATGTAAACTATGTAGTAACTATCAATACCATTATCACTATCTCTTATTACTGAACCTCCACTTGAGTCTTCTATTTCTTCATCTAACTCAAGTTTATCTTCGATGTCATCAAGTTCGTCATGAAATTCTATCACCCCACCATTTGGGTCATTTAAATGCAAAGGGTCTCCATCTATTTGCATGAGATCATGATTATCGGTAGTTTCCTCTTGAAATGGTGCAAGTATTTGTGATTCTACAGTAGATATAGATGATTCAGGAACTACAATTTTAGATCTCGCTTTAATTTAGCAACAACCCACCAGTCAAGCTTGTCGCGATGCAAACTTGGGTATGTACAATAATAAACTTGAGCGGCTTGCATTGCTAGAATGAATGGTTCATGCCCACACTTGTCAGGCCAAACCACTCACACTTGAATAATATTGTCCTCTTGATTGGTAAGCCAGGGTACTCTACTTGTAGAACTTCCACCAATCGTCCATAATAATCACATTCATCTATACTATAGTTTGTACCATTTATGCAAACTCCACTATTCATTGTTTGTGTAGCTCCACCATAGCCAATGGTGTGAAATTTAAAGTCATTCACATAATACCCTGAATAGGTATTAACGCATCTTAGTGGCCCTTTTGCAAGATCCTTTATAAATTTGTTTGAAATGTTATTTGAAGGATCATGTGCATGTATAATACATAATATAAGTGTTAAAAGTTTAATAAATAATTTGAATTTTAATATACATAATATATATACAAGTCTTACATAGCCATTGAACCAATTTGCAAATTCATTTTCCAATTTACCGTCAATTGTAGTACTGGAAATGTTTGGTTAACTCCTCTTTAACTCCTCAATATAAACCCTTTAAAAAAATAAGTGGGTTAACATTTATAACACATTGCATAAGAAAATTGAACAGAAGTGAATTCGTACTCCATAAATGACTCCACTTTTGAATAATTTAATAACACATATGTTTGAGTAGTTTTATACTCTTCATCTGTCATATATGTCTCTTTTGCTTTACCAAACACTCGACCCGGATACTTGAATATAGAAAGAGTTTCTTATGTTCATCAATAACATATTCACTACTATCCGCATTTCGAGGCACATTTCTGTGCTTTGTGCTTACATGGTCCTCCAAATAGTATGAACAGAACGCTGATGCTTCTTCCACCAAATATGCATTGGATATAGAGCCCTAGACTTTAGCTTTATATTTGACATTATTTTTCAATTTTCGAAAGTATCTAAACACAATTGACATATATAAGTGACAATGTTATTATATGTTTGGAAACATATATAACAACCAATAGATATTATACATCTCAAATGGATACATCCACCTATATTGAACTGGACAAGCAATCTTTGGTTCATAAGCTAAGTGGATTGGTAGATGCTCTATAGAGTCAAAGAGACTAGGAGGAAATATACGTTCAAGTTTACATAGAATGAGTGGTATGTCATTCTCAAGCTTCGTCATTTCTTCAACTGCAATTGTAGTGGAAGTAAAGTTCTTAAATAATAAACTCAACTCTGTAAGAACTTTCCAAACATTTAGCGGGAGAAACTCACGAAATGCAATTTGTATTATCCTCTACATAAACACATGACAGTCGTGATTTTTCATACCAAACAACTTCAACTTCTTCATATCTACACATCGACTCATATTAGATGCATAGCCATCAGGAAATTTGAGATTACTAACCCATTCACACAATACTTCCCTTGTCGATTTGTCAAGTGTGTAAGAAGCTTTTGGGAACTTTCCAGTCACAAGGTCTTGCTTCAGCTCAGGCCGCCGCCAATAATCATTCAGCTCTTCTCTAGATTTATATGTGTCCTTCGTTTTCCAGTAACATCCATTACTGTGTTGAACACATTATCAAACACATTTTTTTCTATATGCATGACATCCAAATTATGTCGTACCAAGTGTGAACTCCAATATGGCAAATCCCAAAAGATTATTCGCTTCTTCCAACCGCAAGTTTTGGAAATGAATCCATTAACTTCAGCTGCATCCAATTCAGTGACCTTCTTAAGGCCTAAAGTTTCAATCTATGCAAGGATATCATATCCTGACCGAACAAGCGGTGCCTTAGTTGTAACCGCTCTGTTCTTAAAGAATGTTGTCATATTCCTGCGAAATGGATGATTGGTGGCAAAAATTTTCGATGATTGTCAAACCACGATTGGTTACCACTAGGTTTTAGGGTGACGGCATTTGACTTGTCCATGCAATATGGACAAGCTAACCTCCTGTCAGTGCTCCACCCGGATAACATCGAATATACAGGAAAATCACTAACTGTCCACATAAGGGCAACTCGCATCTGAAAATTCTACTTCTTTGAAATATCGTATGTTTGAACACTGACTTTCCATAATTGGTTTAACTCCGCAATAAGCGGTTGTAAAAAAACATCTATCTTCTCTTTTGGATTGTTTGGACCTAGAACTAATACGGTCAAGAACATATACTCCTTCTTCATACACATCCAAGGAGGCAAGTTGTACGTTGTTAGTTTCACAAGCCATGAGGAATATTGCTGTCCTGATTATCCAAATGGTTGAAAACCATTGGTGCACAGACCTAACCTGACATTTTGAATTTCAGATGCAAAGTTAGGATAAATGTCGTTAAAATGCTTCCAAGCAAGCGAGTCTGAGGGATGACGCATGATTCCATCTTCAACTGAATTTGCATGCCACTTCATATCATTTGCTGTAGCATTAGATGCATACAACCTCTGCAGTCGAGGAACCAAAGGAAAGTAATACACTTTTATGTATGCTACATTAGTTTTCAATCTCATCTAACCCACACTATGCGTCTTGTATAGAGAGAGACATCATGCCAGAAAAAGAAAAAAATTATTGTTATGTTTCTAAATCACTGTAACCTGTAGAAAGTTGTACTGGTTTTAGTACAAGAAATTGTCCTAGTCAAGAAGAATGTTTATTCTTTTATTGTACTGTAAGAGAAATATGGCTAGGTGTTGGGAATAAGTCAATTAGAAGAAACAACAGTAATGGGTATTGTAAAACACAGTTCCATACAAAATATGTGAAGTAGACTCGTAGATGGAGGCAAATAAACTCTAAAGCACTTGGCTAAGTAGACTCGTAGATGAAACAAATAAGAATACACAGTTCCATACGAAACAAATTAACACAATGGTCTAAAAGTAAAAATTTAGGACAAACATAATTTATGAGATGAACACAACGTCATATGTAAGTAAGCGTCAGCGGCTCGTGGCTGATGTAAAACACAACAGATTTACAAACAGAAAATCGACGGTAAAGTATAAACATACCGAAGTAGGCGGCAGGGAAAGCGACTACCGTAGGAGAAGTGCAGCGGCTCATGGGTGGCAGGGGAAGCGACACCGTCGAGGGTGGGCGATCAGAGGAATATCGAGGTAGCGAGCGGTAGGCGTGAGAGACGCGTTAGGGGAGAGAATAGCTGATTCCAAAACGCTTAGGGTTAGTAACTTGATTAGTCAAATCTAGTGACAGTATTAACATCCGTCTCTATCTAGCGACAAATTAAAACTTTTGTCGCTAGATTCTATATAACAAAAATAGGTTTAGGGTTTAACATCCGTCTCTATCTAGCGACGGATTAAAACTTCTGTTGCTAGATTCTATAAAAAAAATAGGGTTGGTATTTAACATTCTCCCGCTCGTAGCCTTTGCGACAGATTAGCGTATCTGTGGCTATATACTAACGGATAATCACATTCGTCGCAAGACTGTGTAAATGCCAAGCTATTAAAAATACTCTGATTATTTGTTTATCGACGGAACGTATGATCCGTAGCTAGGTAGCGACGAATTCACATATCTGTCGCTATGGTGTCAGCCTAATTAAAACCCACGTACAAATGTAGCGATGGATACTCATATCCATCGCTACCTAGAACCACAACTAAATGCTACTTGATACGTTAGCGACAGGTGTAAATATCCGTCGCTACGCTGTCACTATTAAAATTAATAAATAAGCCCGCGAAAAAACCGTCACTAATCTCACTCTAGTTTTTGCGCAAAAAAAATCTCGCTAATATTAGCTATGTATTTGGCGACATCAATGTTCCGTCGCAATACCCGTCGCTAGTCCGTCGCTAGAAGTCTATTTAACAAAAAAGATTAAATCCGGCATTACGTTGTCGCTATTCCATCGCTATATTAGCAACGGAATTCGTCCGTCGCAAAAGGCGTCGCTATATTCGCATTTTTTTGTAGTAGCTTAATTACCATTATAATTTTATCTGTGCTGACTATGCGATTCATGGATAATTTTTTTTATTATATATTTAAATAATAAAATTAAATATAAATTATAAACAATCTTTTTTTTTTTTTTGAAAACATAATAAACATTTTTAATATTTGAAAGAGCACATTTATTTGATTATAAGATTAGTGTAAAAGTATATCACTCATAATTGAATAATATATGACTCATTTGTTTGCAATTATCTTTAAAAAATTGATATGTAATATGATTCATGTAATTATATTATTACTAAAATAAATATTGAAAAATGGAGAAATATTTTAATTGTAATTAATTTGTAATTATTATATATAAAAATAAATCAACGACTAATGTTTAGCATATTACCATAATAATTATTGGACAATTATACTAATATATGTGCAATTGTACTTTTATACCTTAAACTAGTTTTTTAACGCGTTTTGCGCGAATGAGATAATGCCCAATGATTATTTTTAAATAAGTATTTCAAAGCATATCAATGCAATATTATCTAGGAGATGCATATCTTTACCAAAAAATATATATATAGGAGATGCATGTTCATGCATAGATAAATAAACACTACAACAAAAATCACGATTCGCGACGGAAAAATTCCGTCACAAAAACACGAAATTCCGTCGCGAATGGCGTTTTGCAACGGAATTTTGCATTTTCGTGACCAAATCTATTCCGTAGTCTCCACGCTTGTCGTATTTCATTTCGCAACGAAAATAATCCGTCGCAAGCGATGGCTATGTTAATCAACGACGAAAATTTCCGTCGCAAAGTATGTGACAAAAATTATTCCGTTGCGAGTCCATCGTGCTTTTGGCAACAGAAATGTTTCCTTCTGTAGCCATTGTGTAAAAAAAATATTCCGTTGTGAAACTCATATTTTGTCACCTATTACCGTCGTGAAATATAATGACAAAAATAATTGTCATCGCGATTCTCTCGCTAACATTTTCGTTACAAATTCCATCTTCTGTCACAAAATTCCATCGCAATTCTACTAAAGTATTTAAAAAACATATTTTGGTAATTATTATTATTTAGTTAAAATTCTAATGTTTGTATTTAAAATGTTAATATGCAATTAAATTTATAAACAAAGGCTCTATTAAAACCAAAATGCAATTATATTTATAAACAAAAGCTCTATTAAAACTAAAATGCAATATAATTTGTAAAATTCATTGGTGTTCATTCAAATCAAATCATGAAGTCTACATAGTTCACAAAGTACAACTCTAAATTGGAATAGTGTTGTTCGAGCAAAAGGCAGTGATACTTATGAGGGCGTTGCAACAGAGTTCAACCTAACATTGGACAAGTTCCTCAGATTGAATCCTAATATCATCTGCAATAGCATGTTTGCTTGTTATGTATCTTGTAGAACTTGCAATTTGCATGGTTTGAGGTTGCTGTCTTACCCGTGACATTGGGAAATCTCTCAAGTTTGGTAGAGAAATTAAAACACAATGTTTCAGCTGTCATGGTACCTATGTAGAAGCTCAAGATAGTCAATGTACAATTTGCTAAAAAAAGATGCTGTCAAAGCATACTTGAGGGGGGTACCAATGTCTGGCTTTAAGAGGATGAACCCACCTGATTAAGTAAAGAACAGTTTCAGATTAAAGAAAATCATAAATTAGAGATGAATGTGGCTTAACTATTTGTAGTGGCTAGCATAAACTGCAAAATACCTTCTATCTTACTGAACCTTTGATTGGAAGAGCATGAACACATTAACAAGTCAGTTCTGTTAGTTGATGTGACAAAAGCATACTTAAAAGGGTAGTCTAGATCTCAGAACACATTAGCAAGTCAGTGATTTCTGTTTGCATAACAGGAGAGAATCAACAGTATTCATAACTAGATTAAATAACAAATGCACGTCTAGCATTTTATGAATAATGAATTAAATCATCAAAAAGTTAATTGTAATAATATTTTATGAATATTTGAATCGATATATAATTATATAAATTACAACAATGAATATTATATATTGCAATTGATGAAATGTGTTGGATTTTTTGATGTTGTTTTGTTTGAATTCGAGCAAATCATTGTCTGTTTACTTGCACCGATATGAAAGTATATGTGCTGAAATATGAATCTAAATTATTAATAATCGTTTCTTTTCCATTTTTTCGAAAAAAACTTCCTTATATTCATTAAATTAATAGTAAAATATCGCTCTGTAATTTTAATCTAATTTATTAATAACCGAATCTCCCCCCCCCCCCCTTCCTTTTTTTTTTTTATGCAAAATCGTCCTTATATTCATCATTTCATTAGATTAATAGTAAAATAACGCGTAGAAATAATTTTAGAAAATTATGACTTCTCGTATTACGGATTCTTTCTATTTTCCTTTTATTGCTAACATTATTAGTATTATGTGTTTGAGCGGAAAGTTAGAAAGGAAAATTTTGTTTTTAATAAGTATTATTACTCACTAATGACTGATTATTATTATTTCTTAATTATATTACTGATTATTATAGAAAAGGAAACAAAGTAGGATCACAAATTGACTGAAAATAGAAAGGAAAATATTACTGTTATTATTGCTAAATAAGTATCACTAATTATTATTCCTTTTCTATTTAATGATTATATTATATTATTATTATTATTATTATTATTCCTTAATAAGTACTCTGTATTATTATTCATAATTGACTGGTTATTATTATTCCTTAATATGTATTACTAATTATTATAGAAAAGGAAACAGAAATTACTTAATAAGAATTACTTATTATTATTCCTTTTGAGTAAATACCAGACAAGGTCCCTCGAGTTTGGTGGTTTCACCACCTTTAGTCCATAACTTCCGTAATTACCATCCGTGGTCCTCCGAGTTATGAAATGCGACCTGCTACCGTCCTTCTTACTTCATTCCATTTCATCCGTCCAAATTGTGGGTATATTTGTCATTTCACTCATTTGTTTCGATTGTCTCTATTCTGAGCTTGAAAATCTAGGATCCGATTTCCGGCATTGTGACGAGGCCGACGCGGAAGAGGCTTCAAAGGGTTGTTGGCGTAGTTATTAGACCGAGCCTTGCGGCGAATTCAGCTGCTATGAACGAGTTGGTGGCCCTTGAATCGAATAGTACGACGGCGGAGTGGCGTGCACGAGGAATGTTCCTGTTACCACGTCCCTGTCCCCAACTCGAGCCCTACTCATAGCAAGGATCCTTCCTTGGGTGATTTCCGCCCCTCTTCTGGGACCTGTGCCGCTGTCTCCCCCTGACCTTGGGGCGGAGTGGCCCTGGCAACTTTCAATCTCTGTGGAGGGATCGTGGCGCTTTAAACCAAGATAAAGACTTGAGACTCAACAAAAGACTCGACATTATAGAACAATCATAAAGACTAGCATGCGTCTTAAGAATACGATACAAAGCATAATGGATAACTAATCTCACAAGTAGCAAATAGAGACAACAAAGGAATTCAAGACAACCAATTAGGCTCTGATACCAACTGTAACACCCATAAATTATAAAATATTTAAAGCTTATAAAATAAAGGCGAATCTAATATTAAATCCCAAACAGAGCATAAACGAAGCATAATAGTCGGGGTGCTATACCACATCTAGGTTTGAGAACCTAGATGCACAGGCTAAAACTAACCAAACAATGCATGAACTATAATTAAAATCCATAATACAATTCAGGCTCACACGCCATCTAACTAATACTAAGCTAAAACCTCGAGTCCATCTAACGCGCTCCGAAGCTACTGATCTGTACTAGAAAAACATGCGGTGTAACAACCGTCAGCGAATAATGCTGATAACCCACTCTAACGCGTTAAGTACAATATAGGTAGATATAAGAAAATCATTTTGAAACTGGAATACGTATATAACCTACAAGACTCTAATTTAAATCCAAGATCTAGACTCAAGGCACGATAATAGACTCGACAATACAGAACAATCATAAAGACTAGCATGTATCTTGGAAATAGAATACAAGGCATAATAGACAGATAAGCATTTAAATAGCAACTAGAGACAACAAAGGAATTCAAGACAATCATTCAACAAGCAATCATCAAATCACACAATCCATCTTCCAACGTTATACCAAGTTCCAACCTTGTGGCTCCCCTCCGTCCTTATATAAGTTCCAACCTGTACCTCTAGGCCACCCTTATATCGCATCCCTTATCCCTCCGGGCAATTACATGCCCCACCGACAAATCACCTATCATCCACCAACATATCAAGATAGCGTCGCAGTGCCATTCGCATGATCCGTACCTCTAGTACCAATACCAAGGGGTCAGCGCATATAGCCCCGACATGCA